>NW_022436969.1:15166661-15311661 GCF_009761245.1 Sapajus apella | reverse complement strand
TGACTGATTAGGATTTTTAAGTTAACTATAGTCTATCAGGAGCTGGACATGGTAGCCCACAACTGTGATCCCAGTCCTTTGGGAAGTCAAGATGAGAGGATCACTTAAGCCCACGAGTTCAAGACCAGGCTGGGCAACGTAGTAAAACCATGTCTCTGCCAAAAATAAAAAAGAGAGAGAGAGAGAGAGAGAAGAAGAAGAAAGAAAAAGAAAAACTTAGCTGAGCATAGTGGCACACCCCTGTTTTCTCCAACTGCTGGAGAGACTGAAGCAGGAGGATTGCTTAAGCCCAGGACTCCAAGGCTGCACTGAGCTGTGATCACCACTGCACTCTGGCCTGGGTGACAGAGTGAGTCCCTGTCTCAGAAAAATTAATTATTAAAAAAATTAATTGTTTACCTTATTTTTAAAATAGTACCTTTATTGACCTATTTTAAAATTAGAACTTAAGCTTTTTAATACTTTTTAAAGGGCATTTTTATGTTGATTTTCCCACCAAACTGTCTCAGCACTCCTACACACACAGAAAAAAAAAAAAAAAGGAAAAAAGAGAAAAATATTCTGCTAAAATGATTTAAAGTCATTGTTATAATCACCAAATCCACTCAGTTTTTCCTTAAACTAAGGACAACCCAGGTATGACTTTAGGTGAGAAATGTGTTTGCCTCTGATTGGTGGCTTGTTTCAGTCTTACTAGGCTCATCTCAGGAGTGAAGAATCTCTTCCAAAATTCCCCTTTTTTTCATTTTGTGCTTCTAATTTTTCATTTTCCATCTCTCTGCATTTTCCTGTTATTGACTTAAAAAAACCAAGCAAGTTGAACATTTTGCAGGACTTTATGTGACTGGAAATGAGCCCTAAAAAATGTAGCTTTTTAAAGATGTTATTTCTCTCTTCTTTTGTTAGCGCCTCAATGACATCTGCTTTTTTTTGGTTGTCTTTCTAGTTTTTTTGTGTGTGTTCCTCATTCTTGACTAAAACACCTCAGAGGCTCCCTATTGCTAACTCCATCAAAGCTAAATACATCTTGCTGAAGGAGCCGGTGTGGTTTCCCCATGATGCAGTAAATATGTGTGTATGAACAATGGGAGCAGACAGCACTATCACGCTTCAACAATTTGACCCTCCCGTTTCCCAAGAGTTGTGAGGAGAGCTGAGCACTGCATTGGTGAGCAGAGTCAAAGGTGTTAGACTGTGAAATAAAACTTCAAAGCTGAGCTTTTGAAACATAAAACATTCACGCTTCTACCTGAAATCTCTTTCCAGCTGCCTGTACAGTATTGGAATGTCTAACACAAGAATTGCGCAGAAGTCTAAATTCTCTGTGGTACTTTTTGTGGCTATCTTATTTTTCCTAACTTAGATGTTATGAACTAGAAAGAAGGAAAAGAAATTGACTGAAATGTCAGAAGGCTTTATTTTAATTTAAGACTTTCAAATCATTGCTCAGAGTATACATCTATGCTACTGGCTCCAGACATGCTTGGTGCCTGAGATTCTAAACCTAAATAGTCAAGAGGACAGGGAAACACCCTGAAGTGGATGGGATGCCCCTTTTAAAAGGGGAAAGCCCTTTACTTCATTAGTCTTTTTAAGCAGAATCTTTTCCATGGGGAAAAAATCCTTCATTTATCACAGGACTAATTAAATGAAAATTATCAAATTTCCAGTAAACTAGCAACATTTCTTCAGCGCCTACTTCATACAGATTATCATTCTAGCACTTAGAAGGAGCATCTCTGTTAAATTTAATTACTCCTTTTGGTTCACATATGTATAATTATGTCTTGTCTTATAGTTGGCTGTTTCCCTTTCTCAGTCTCCCTCTAGACTGAAAATTCCTTGAAGGCAAAGATTAGGTTTTCCACATCTATGTATTCCCTTCAACACCTACTATAATCTAGTTTTCTACACACAAGGTGCTCAAAGAATTCTAGCTAAAAGAAAATATTGGAGAAATAATAGGCTGCTTCCCCTCACATGTGGGGTTCATACTGGAGAAATGACCACAATTTAGTTATTAGCTAACTCATTTGGTCGTTACAAAAATGTTTATTTTGTAAATACTATGTGTCAGTACTCTGTAAGGGATATAACTACAAAAAAAAAAAAAAAAAAAAAGATGTGAATCTCGTGACCAGTGCCCTCATGGAGTACACACACTCAATGTTGGGTCCAAGACTGGATTGCTTCACTTCTGCCTCTGCACATGATAAGACAGTATCACAGGAAGTGTCAATAAATTTAAAATAATTTAATTTAGACCATGTTAAAATGACTTGATTTATACTACATTTTTTATCACTTGGAGATAAATAAGAAATCAACAACAGAAATTTAACTTGAAAATTCCCAATTATGTAAAATCTAAATAACACAATTTTAAATGATGCATAGGTGAAAGAAGCAATCAAAAAAAAAGAAAATTAGAAAGTATTTTGAACTAAAGAAAAATGAGAGAAAATATATGAAATTTGTGGAAGACAAAGTAGTACTTGGATTTTTATTGCAATGCATAATATTAGAAAGAGGAAAGGTTCAAAATCAATGACTCAGTTTTCACAATAAGAAACGGAATATGAAACAAAACAAAAAAATGAACAATAAAGTGAGCAAGACAGAAAATAATAAATATCAAGATACAAATCAGCAGAATTGAAAATAGAAAAGCAATAGAGAAAACTCAATAAAACTAGAAGCTGCATCTTTGATATCACTAAAATTGATAAATATCTAAACAGACTGACCAAAAGCAACATAAAAGATACAACTTATTGATATCAGGAATGAAAGTGGGGACCAGTACAGATTCTACAGAAAGTGATAGTTTAACAAAAGAATGCTGTAACCATTTTTTTTCAATAAAGTTGACAGTTTAAACTGAAAAATAGACATTACCAAAAATCAGTCCAAATTACATAGATTACCTGAGTAGTTTTATAGCTCCTGCAGTAGTTGAAATTTTATTTTTAAAACTCCTATAAAGAAATCTTTGGCCAGGCGCAGTGGCTTATACCTGTAATCCCAGCATTTTGGGAGGCCAAGGCGGGTGGATCACTTGAGGTTAGGAGTTCAAAAATAGCCTGGCCAACATGATGAAACCCCAGTTCTTCACAGGAAGAAGAATTGGTTTAACATTCCAAAATCCATCAGTGTAATTCACCATTAACAGATTAGGAAAAGAAAACCCATACGATCACTATCAATAGATACAAAACATTTGAGAAAATGGAACAACTTTTGCTGACTTAAAAAAAAAAAATCTTTGAGCAAACTAGCAATAACAGGAAATTTCTAAAAACAGATCTTTTGAGAGAAAACACAGACAGTCGATGAGAGGTGACGTAGACAGCATGGCTGAAAGCAAAGAAGCTGGAAAGCCTGTGCCAAGTCGCCGAGTGCGGGAATCAGCTCCTGAACCTGAACAGGTCCTAGAGAAGGGGCAAATGAAGGAACTTCTGTGCATCATGCTCCCATTGCAGACCTTTGGGATCCTAGCTACAAGATTCCATGACCCCTGTGGACATTTGATTTGGCAGGAGGAACAGTCCAGAGATCAGGCAGAGGCAAAACTCAAACCTATGCAGAGCCCAGTAGGTTTTCTGGCACATGATGCAGCTGCAGCAAAACATAAAACCATAGGAGCCTATTTCCCTAAGGCTCTCCAACTTGCTCTGAGGTACTGTGTCTCCTGCTGTCTGTTGGCCTGGGAGAGAGTAGGGTTGACTTTCTTGTGGGACAGGACATATGAACGTGCAATCTCTGGTCCACGGGCCCCTCCCAAGAGCACCTGCCTGGCAACTTTCACAGCAGGTACCCACAGCACAGCCTCCACTGTCCTGCATGAGTGTTTTCCTGACAACTGAGAGCTGTTTGGATTTGCTAGCCCAGCCAGTGCTCAACCCTAAGGGGCCAAAGGACAAAAATGTGGGCCCTGTCTCAACACCGTAGAATCTGAGTACACCACCCAGGGGTATCAAGCTGAGAGATCTGTGGCCTGAGCTGGAGTTGATAAGAAGTCGCCACCCTCAGAACACTGAGGAGAGGGTGGTGTGGGTTTGTGTGCTGGCACAGAGACTGGTTGTCCCTCCCTCCAAAGGACTGGTCTGGTAAGAGAGTAGCCTGTTAGCCAGCTGCAGCTTCTTCCCCAGGCAGCTCCACAGTGCAGGATATCTGGAGTAGCCTAATGATTTGGGAGCAGAAAGTTTGGCACAAGCCTAACTGGTTGAGTCTGCTCCTGGGACAGATGCTGGAGGGAGACCTGCTGAGGCATTGAGTCAGGGAAGCATGAGCTGGGTTTTTCATTCAGTGTTTCTGATAAGTGAAAAATCAGAGTCACAGGCACCACACCGGCTGCATACGTATGGTACTACCACCTTTCCCAGGGATACCCTGCTTTTGATTCACTGCATTGCCAGACCTCTTCAGACATACGTCACAACCCACTCTGATTCTACCAACCTCAGAAGACCACTGGGTCCCTGGGGAGTTGCAGGTCTCTTGGTAACCTAAAGTTTGGCTCTAATTGCCCTTTTGAAAGGAGGGAGCACAGCCCACCAAGCCCTGCCTTGGGGCTAAGGAAATACAGGCGTGGCACCAGTAAGTAAAGGGGGCTCCACCAAGGCATAGTAATGGACTTGGTGAGTGAGCCATCACACACCCACTTCTCATTGCCCAGAGCACTGCTGCATACACACTGAAATATAAAAGTTTAGCACAGCTGAGTAAAAGCCCATGTGCCAGCTCTTACCCTTAAGCATCATCTACTAGACCACAGCCTGAATTATGCCACCAAATAAAAATAAGGCAAGCAATGCCTGTGAAACAAACTGAACTCCTAGAATTGAAAAATTCACTATAGGAATTGCAAAATACAACTGAGAAAGTTTATTATCAGACTTGACCAAGCTAAGGAAAGAACTTCAGAGCTCAAACATGGGTTACTTGAGTGAACCCAGTCAGATAAAAATAAAGAAAATATTCAAAGCAACGAACAAAGCCTCTGAGAAATGCAGGATTATGTAAAGAGACAAAACCTAAGACTCATTGGCGTTCCTCAGACAGAAGGGTAAGCAACTTGAAAAATATGTTTGATTATATAATTCATAAAAAATTGTCCCAATTGTGCTAGAAGTCAACACGGAAATTCAAGAAATTCAGAGAACCTCTGCACAATGTATATATTATATATATACACATATATAATATATATATTATATATAACATATATATTTATTATATATACTCATATATAATATATATTATACATATACTATATACTATATATATTATATGTGTGTATATATATGTGCATATATATATATATATATATAGAGAGAGAGAGAGCATATGTATAGTAACACCCAGATTCATAAAATCTGGAAAAAAAACAGGAAAGAAATCTATCAACAGAGTAAACAGATAACCTATAGAGTGGTAGAAAATATTTGCAAACTATGCATCTGGCAAAGGTCTAATATCCAGAATCTGTAAGGCACTTTAACAATTGAACAAGCAAAAAAGAAATAACCCCATTAAAAAGTGGACAAAGGACACAAACAGACACTTCCCAAAAGAAGGTATACAGGTGGCCAACAAACATATGGACAAATGTTCTATATCACAAATCATCAAATAAACGCAAAACAAAACCACAGTGAGATAGTATCTCACACCAGTCAGAATACCTATTATTAAAAAGTCACAAATAACAGATGTTGATGAAGTGGTGGAGAAAAGAAAATACTTATAGGCTGTTGATGGGAATGTAAATTAGTATACCCGCTATGGAAAGCAACTTGAAGATTTCTCAAAGAACTAAAAATAGAACTATCATTGAATCCAACAACCCCATTATGGGGTTTATATCCCAAAAAAAACCGAATTGTTCTACTGAAAAGAAGACCCATGTGTTCACATGTTCATCATAGCACTATTCACAATTGCAAATACAGGGAATTAATCTAGGTACCCATCAAGAGTGGATTGGGTAGGGAAAATGTGGTATATATACACCATACAATACTATGCAGCCATAAAAAGAAAAAGTCATGTCCTTTTTAGCAACATGGGTGCAGCTGGAAACCATTATCCTAAACAAATTAATGCAGAAACAAAAACAAAATACAATTCTCATTTATAAGTGGGAGGTAAATGTTGGGTATACATGAACATAAAGGTGGGAATGATAGACACTGGAGACTACAACAGGGAGAGGGAGGGAAGTGGGCAAAGGCTGAAAAAAACACCTACTGGGTACAATGCTCACTACCTAGGTAATGGATTCCATCGCACACCAAAACTTAGCATCACACAATATACCCTTGTAACAAACCTGTACAGGCATCCCCTGAATCTAAAATAAAAGTTGAAGTTTTCAAAAAAGAAAAGAAAACTTCTCAACCTGATAAAGTGCATTTTGAAAGTACCATAATACCATAATCAATGGTGAAAGTACAAATGTAACCCTGCTAAGTTCAGAAACATTTCAAGGATGACTGCTATGATCACTACTATTGAATACTGCACCAGATTTTCTAGCCAGAAGCATAGACAAGAAAAATAAAACAAAAGCCATCAAAGTTGTAAAAGTGAAGCCATTTATTTACAGATGGCATTGTTGTCTATTTAGGAAATCCTGTGATATGTACAAAAAACTACTAAGATGAATAACATTAGCAAATTTGATAAAATATAAGTACACAAATGTCATTTTTGCCATATACTTTTAGTGAACAATTAGAAATTGATTGAAATAATACTATTTATAATAGCATCACAAATACAAAATTCTTCAGATAACTCTCACAACAGCTGTGCAGAATTCGTGTACTGAAAGCCACAATATGTTGCTGAGATAAATTAAATACCTAAAAATGGCAAAATATGCCATGTTTATGTTAGGTATCATTTCTCCTCAAGTTTATCTTTAGATTCCAAAAAATTCCAATTGAAATCCCACAGTCTTTTATTTATTTATTTTAGAATTTGGCACTGTGACTCCAAAAGCCACACGAAAATACAAAAGACCAAGAATAACAAAACATCTTTGAAAAAATGAGCAAAGTTGGAGGACTTATACAACCTGACTTCAAGACTTATTGTAAAGTCATAGTAATCAAAGTAGCGTGGTATTGACATAAAGAGAAACAAAGAATTCAATGGGACAGATAGAACATAGAATCCAGAAATAGACCTACACGTACACAGTCAACTGATTTATTTGAACTTGCAAAGATAGTCCAGTGGAAAAAGGTCATATGTTCAATAAATAGTGCTGAAACAATTACATACCTACATGCAAAAAATAAAATTTGATCCTCACATGATATATAAATATAAACTCAAAACAGATCATAGATATAAATATGAAACCTAAAACTGTAAGACTTCTTGAAAACAAAAGAGGAAAATCTTTGTGACTGTGATTTAAACAAATATTTCTTAGACACAAAACACAAAGTGTGTAATCTATAAATAAAGAAAATAACATATTGGATTTCATAAAAAATAAGGGCTTCTGCTCTTAGAAAGATGCTGTTTAGAGAATGAAAAGACAAGCCACGGTCTGGGAGAAAATATTTGCAAGTGACATATCTGATAAAGGACTTGTATTCAATATACAAAACGCTCCCAAAACTCAATAAAAATAAAACAGCTCATTAAAAATATGCAAAACTTTTAAACATATACTTCACTAAAGATGTATGAGTGGCAAATAGGCACATAAAAACATGCCCATCATCATTAGTCTTTAGGTAAATGCAAATTAAAATGACAAGGAGATACCTGTACACACTTATTAGAATGTATAAAAAGAGCATACCAAGTATTAGTGAGGATATGGAGGAACTTGAATTGCCATACACTCATTGTGCAAATGTAAACTGATCAAGATACATTGGAAATATGGCAGTTTCTTAAAAATTCAACACACACTTAGCATATGACTGAGCAATCACTCTCCTGGGTATTTGTCTTAGAAAAATAGAAACAGATATCCATTAAAAAAAAAAAAAGGTGTACACCCAAATGCTCATGAAAGTATATTTTCTTTTAGCCAAAAACTGGAAAAAGACTCAGCAACCAAAAGAAGTGAATTACCAATTTCAATTCACACAACATGGATGACCCTTGCATCATGTTGAGTGAAACAGGCTAGAGGGAAAAATAGTACACTGTGTGATACCATTTACACAAACATTTTATAAAATAATCTGTATGACAAGAGGCAAAATGGAGTTTGCAGAGAAAGAGAGGGTTTGGAAAAGGATAAGAGGGAGATAAACAGCGAGAGGGAAATTCAGGAGGTAATAGATGTATTCATTATCTTTATTGCAGTGATGGTTCCATCACTGTGTGTTCATGTCTAAGTGTATACACACACATATGTATACTCACCTGTATATATACATATGCATCAAATATATATATACATATTTATTTACACATATGCATATGTATCAGAATTTATATCACACAATTTAATACATTTGGTTTATTGTCCATCAATATTTCAACACAACTGTTTAATAAAATTGCACAGGTCTCTGTCATTTAAACATTTTGCACAACTGAAATTGTCTTTTTCTTACTAATGCAAAATAATCATTAGTATGTTAACCACATTTTAGGGCCATAATGTACAGATAATGTCAGCAACCCTAAAGTTAATTAGCAGTGTTTACCCACACAAATGCCCCTGGGCTTCTATTCTACGGTTTGTGCAACTTTGTTTCAGCTTTTAATCATTTATTTGTTGTCTATTATTTCAAATATCAAAATATATGTTTCTTGCATTATTGCTTTAAAGCTGCCATATAAATAGAACTGTTATTCAGTTGTTAAGTCAACCAAAGATTAGAGAAATATGTGTTGTGAAACTACAAGCTCTGAGGCCAAACTCAGGTTCAGATTTTGACACCGCCACTCACTGGCTGCGGATCCCAGAACACTTATTTAACTCAAGCAAGTTTCCTCATCATTAAATGAAACTATCAATGGCCAGTTCAAAGCTTTGGTTGAGAGGATAAATAAAATATTGTATACAAAATGTCTAGTACACAGTAGACACTCCCAATTTTTTTCATTTACTTCTTCGTTGTGTGAGATAAATTGACACTAGCTCTGCGCTGATAAACCCCAAAATCTCAATCAATAAATGCAACAGATAATAATAAAATATCCAACTGGGAAGATGTATGGTTTTTGGGTTTCTGCCATTTCCAATACAAGACACACTCCAACTACCCATGTAGAGAGAGGTAATGGAGGGTATTGTAAGAGGTTTCTATGGCAGACTTGGAAGTGACAGACATAATTTCTGCCTATATTCACTTCACTAGAACACAGTCCTGTGGTCATAATTGTTGGGTACTTTGAGAAAGCAGATTTGCTCTGTGCACTGGCAGTAGAAATTAAGTTTTGGTGCACAACTAGCATGCTTCTGCCACATTCTCTGTGTGAATTAAGAGCGAAGGTCGAAGGAACACTCAGATGAGTTTCAGTGTATAACCTTAGTAATATCCATGTGTAGTGTAGAGCCTATGTTGGGGCTATATTCCAGAGAGCTCGGGTTGCTGGCATATGAAGTCTTATTATATATGCTTTCACTCTGAATGCTAATGCTTACAAGACTATAGTAATTATCACCATTGTGAACATCATCAGAAGCTACCAATTCTTGAATGCCAACTTTTCCACAAGACTTGAACGATGCATTTCACCAATATTATTTCATTAATTTATACTTTCAAGTAGAGAATTCTTAGGGACAGAGGCATGTCTTGTTTGTTTGTTTTCCTGCAAGCCTTTTAATATCGAATAGAGTAAAAACATACTATGATTAATTCGAAAGAATGAATATTAGAAACAGAATGTCTTAAATAATTCTAAGAAATCCATCTCAGTCTTTCTAGTGTCCCAAACATAAATATATACACATCTTTTTTAAAAAATGTCTTAAAATGTATTAATATGGGCATATCAATGTCAATAATACATGTCTGGGAGCTACGCTTCTCAGGATTGAATAAATTATATCTTCTGACAAATTTGTATCTAAAGAATCTGATTCTTGGAAGAATGTGGCTTATTCACAGAATTCTTTGTGTGTAACTCATCAGTTATTCATGCAGTCACTGGATATTCACTGCTGATTTTCCCTGAACTACACAAAAAGAAAGGTGTTTTCATTTTAAATCCACTGTATACAACAATGAAAACAAAATAAGATTCTACACAAGTGTGCATGCTCCTTGCTGGTTAAGCTACTGGTTTATGTTAATTCAGGTCATTCCAGTATTGTGACACCTTTAATCTAGATTCTTTTTAATGAGAGTCATGTTTAACATTGCATTTCTCCCTGACAGATCCATAATATGACTATCTTATATTAAAAACTTGAATGTGAACTGGATTTCAAAAAGATGGGCAGTCAAATGTAGTGCAATGTGAAAGAAGATTAATAATAAAACATAAATTATTCTTTTACCTATCTAGATATATTGCATGTGAAATTAAAGGTCAAATCCTAATCTTGTTATTTCTTTTAAAACAATTTTACCTAATGTAGTCTGTCAAGAACATTTATGTATCTGGAGAAATTAGAATACTACATAATTACAACAAATTTTTGGAAAGATTGAAATGTCTTGAAGGATAAAATTAAAATGCTTGGAGGTGAACTCTTAAATATGATATTTCTAGACATAAAAATCTGGAGTATGTCTCTTCTCAAAATTTATAAAATAATATGTTAATTTTTGTTAGTCATTGAGATATTCTGATCCCCCCCCCCCGCCTTTTACCACTATGCTGGAAGATAATTGATCCAAGGTCATGTAGTATCAGTAGTTCCTACTATAAATGAATGTATATATTTTCTTTTCTGTGTTTACTATTCTTGAATTTCTTAGTGTTTGTTTTTCACCACAAATAGTTATTTCTAACCTGTTAAAATT
Source organism: Sapajus apella (assembly GCF_009761245.1). NCBI lineage: Eukaryota > Metazoa > Chordata > Mammalia > Primates > Cebidae > Sapajus > Sapajus apella. The sequence continues at coordinate 15,300,700 of NW_022436969.1, read as the reverse complement.
ATTTCAACAGTATTTCAAAATGTGAAAAGTCACTCCACTCAAATGAATTAATTTGATAATTTAATGAAGAAAAAGTCAGATTGTGAATTGCTTACATGTCATATCTACTGTTTTCGATTTTATCTTGAAGACTTCTGAAAAAAATTTAAGCAGTGGACTAAAACAGATAGCTTATTGTTTTAGGAGTCTGATAAAACTTGGGGCCGAGATGTAGTGATAATATGATAGAAAGAGATACAGAATGACTTTAATATTGGTATTTCTGGCTTCAGTGTCTGGGTATGTGGTGGAATCAACAATCACCAGTGTGAAAAGGCTGACTGGATGGAAGATGACTTGTTTGGTTTGTGATGATGAATTTGTGAGCACTATACAGATCTTTCTGGTGGAGACATTATGCGTGCAAAAATGTTGGTTTCAAATTCAGCATCAACCAGTCTCATCTCCTGAAATTATTCCATTCCTTGGTTTTTGTAGTACTGTTTCCCTGGGTTTCCTCCCACCTGTGTGGTTTGGGGCTCTTCCTCATTGACCAGTAGTAGGCATGGTAGAGATTCTCCGAGATCCTGACTGCAGCCTCTTTCTCTGGAGAGATGTCATCCCTCAGCTACCATCTTGGGGGCATGAAAATTGCAACTTAGGAAGGGTAGTAGGAAAGCCCGAGGGCAACGAAGTAGAAAAGAAATAGGCCAGAGTGAAGATATGGAAGTTTCTGGTGGAATTTTTTAAAAATCAGTTGTTAATAGCCTAAAATTTTACTTAGAGATCAAAGAAATAGGAATTACACTGGATCTTTTTGTTGAGAAAATTAGGTGTCTTTTATCAGAACAAAGCCAAATTGCAATGTGCAAGGCTCAAGGTGTACGATAATGAGTAGAAATAAATAAGGGAGAGGGGATGAAGACAAGAAGAGGAAACAGCACGTGTAGATTAATCAGTAAACATGGTCGGGTGCTTTATTGCACAGTAGAATGACTATGGTTAACAATATTGTATTTTATATTTACAAATAGTTAGAAGAGCGGATTTTGAATGGTCTCATTATAAAGAAATGATAAATATTTGCAGTGATAGACATGCTAAATACTCCGACTTGATAATTATACAATGCATACACATGTACTAAAACATCACACCATACTCCATAAACATGTACAATTATTATGTATCAATTTAAAAACTAATTTTTAAAAGAATGTCAGGGAATAAAGAAAGGGGTAAAACAGAAGCTAAGTTCATTGTGTTCTAATATTTACAACTTTAATGAAAACCGTTAAATAAAATACGAAGCAAAACATGTAGTGAAAAGAATTTAAGGTTAAGATCCTTTCATTTCACTGGATTGGCTATTATAAAGAAAAAAAAACTAGTCAGGTGTTTTCAAACATCTTTTTTCAATTTGTTTGTTCGTTTTGTTTAGCATGAAAAAGAAAGTTCCTCATTTACTAAACCTGATGAGGGATGGATTTTAAAATTTGGATACACGTTATATTACATCATACACATGTTTCTATTAAATGATAGGATATATCCTGACACCACAATATAGTCTCAGAGAAGTTCAGGTCAATGGAGTTTCACAAATACATATTGATTATGTATTGAGAGATATTTATTATGCTAGGCATTGGGAATCAAAATAGGGGTAGCTAAAGTCTCAAAAACATAATCTAGATAATCTGAAAATTGCAATAGAATGTGGTAGAAACTAAGATAGTGATAGGTGCAGTGAGCATTGGAAACACTTAATCCAACCTAATATTTTAGGCAAAAGGTATACTGAAGCCCACCTTGAAGGATCAATAAATATTAGCCAGAAAAAGCAGAGAGAGGGCACTGAAGACAGAGAATAAAGTATGAAAAAACTACAGATGTATTACAGAGCATGATACATAAATGGCATTATAAACAGCAGCTTGATGGACTGAGGAATAATGCTCAAATCATGGGACGAAAGACTGAAGAAGGTGAAACCATGTTCATGAAGAACCTTCTATGTCATTGTAAGGAAATAAACTTTACATGGTAAATAATGGTCATTATTAAAGATATTAAAGCACCAAAGCAACATGGTCAGAGTTACATTTTTAGAAGACCACCCCTGTGGCACTGAAGAGAAGGCAAAACTGAGGAAATGGAAAGAAGTTAGGAGCATAGTATAATAATCTGGAGGTGAGACGCTGAAGGCCTGATGGGGCCATATAATAGAAATGGAAATTGACAAAGGATCCAAGACCTATTCAGATAGCGGGAGAAGTCAACAGCATTTAGTGATGGAATGAAGGTTACTGGTATGTCCAGAAGTCTAAGAAAACTCACAGGTGTCAGTTGTTAGTGACTTGGTGGATGATAGCACCATGAATCCATATAGTATAACAGGAAATGAAATAAATTTGCATGGAAGTGAAAGGCAGATGATAATAAATTTAATGCAGACCCATTAAGTTTGAGATAACTGTAGAAATTTCAGGAAGATTTGTCTAGTGGGTCTTTGGATTTACAAATCTTAAACTGAATTAAGAGGTCAAGGCTGAAGATAGGATGTAGAAGTTATCACTATTTTAATGTTACTTAAAACCATGGGAATGGAAAAGAATGCTCTATTAATACAGAATAAATTTATGTCTTTCACATTTACCATTCAAAATGCCCTTTGAGTTCTTTCTTCTTTCACGACTACGCTTCATTTTAAAATACATGCATTCTTTTGACAGCACATGTAAAGGTGTCTCTCCAAAACTGACCTCACTGATTTCATTCTCAGCAAATTGACGTGGGCCACTCAATATGGCTTTTATTATGGCTGATGTTAATGCATGGTCTCTTTTTACAATAAATTCATGGCCATCAGATGATATCAATTTGACATACATGGCATCAGGGCCTTCACAGCTACCATAGGTTTTCTCCTCTCCAGCCATTTTGTTCTCATGAAATTCTACTTTGCTTCCCCAGGAACTTTAGTAGTTTCTAGTCAGCCCTGCAGGAACTGCAGCCAACCCCGTGGACCACCACAGCCCCTATTCCAGGGCCACCCCTTTACCCTCTATGCTTCATTTTATTGGGATTTTACCTGTTTAACAGTTTGGTGGTCTAGAAGGAGCTATCATTTTGATGTAACTGGAGAACTGGAAACTCCTGGATAGGAACCCCATCTGTCCACAGTTTCCAATTTCCTGTTCTCACCAACATGTTTGCGAACTTAACCAGCTTTGAGTTAGCTTCTCCAAAAGTAGGTATACTTTTCTGTGCTTCTTCTATAGTGAGGGCTATCATGCCACCAACTACCAATAGTATGCTTTTGAAAGCATGCTCCCAAGGGCTGAGTAAGCTGTCTATATTAGTTTCCTGTGGCTGCTGATACAAATTACTACAGACTTGATGGCTTAAAACAACACAGTTTTTTAAATCTTAGAGCTCTGGAAGTCAGAAGTCTAAAGCCAGTTTAGCTGGGCTAAAACCAAGATGCTAGCAGACTGGTGTTCATTTTGGAAGACTCTAGAGGAGAATTCTTTTCCTACCTTTTCTAGTTTCCAGAGACCACCATATTCTTTTGTTGATGACCACCTTCCTCCATCTTCAAAGTGCATGATTTCAACCTTTGTTTCCATCATCCCATCTTTTTATTCTGCCTTTGACTTTCTTGACTTCTTCCTGTAAGTACCTTGTGTTCAAAATTGGGCCAACTGGGGTAACTGGGAAAACTAGGATAACCTTCCCATTTGGAGATCTTTAATTATATCTGCAAAGTTCCCTTTGCCAGGTAAGGTACCAACAAGAATTAGAATTTGGACATCCCTCCATGGCCATTATTCAGTGATCAAATGAATATAGCTGACAAGCTGTGGCTTGCAGTAATGCCTACAGGTGTTATGAGAATGCCAATAAGGTAACCGGCCATAGAATATTTAAATAGCATTTAAAAATCTCTTAACTAAAAACAAGCATATTAATGAGAACAACGAAAAGAAGTGCTACCAGTTTTCGTTACACAATATCATTGTTTGTTTCCAAGTAACCGTAAGGATTACAATGTAAATTTCATAGCTAAAGTACCAGACATTCATCATTTTAAAAAAATCTCAGGATGCCCCGCACAGTGGCTCAAGCCTGTAATCCCAGCACTTTGGGAGGCCGAGGTGGGCAGATCATGAAGTCAAAAGATTGAGACCATCCTGGCCAACATGGTGAAACCCCATCTCTACTAAAAAAATAAAAATTAGCTGGGTGTGGTGTTGCGCACCTACAGTCCTAGCTACTCCGGAGGCTGAGGCAGGAGAATGGCTTGAACTCGGGAGGCGGAGGTTGCAGTGAGCCGAGATCACCCCACTGCACTTCAGACTGGCGCCTGGCGATGCAGTGAGACTCTCGTCAAAAACAAACAAACAAACACTCAGCATCAATTCTTATTTATCACCTTATTCATCACCCTCTGATTTTATGTTGAGGAACTACCTATCTTCAATCATGTATTCTTGTGGAAGTGTCATAAATCCAGGTGCACACCCTCCATCCTGAAAGTCAAGGAATCAAATGTTTCTTCTTCCCGTCCTAGTATTTATAGCCAGGGAGTCAGTGCCTTTATGAAATTTGGCCAAGCAAATAAAGGCTCAACCCTGTGATTGTGAATCTTGATTCAGTAATGGAAGGTGAGAAAAATTTGGCATTTACTCAAGTTGACTGTGCAGCACCAAACCAAACTACTGTCTTTCCTGCTTCCTAGCCCATCAGTATTGCCTCAAATCCTGCCTGTTTCCAAGACTGCCTTCCAGCCCTCTTTTTAATTCTGGAAGCTTTCGATATTTTGCCAATAAATTATTTCCACTTAAGTTAGCCAAATTCGTTTTCTGTTGCCTACAGTCAGAAAACCCTAACAATAGCAGTGGTACATCAATATTATTGTTACTGGGTTAAATCTACTGTAACAATTTCCTAAGAAAATTGATTTTCCACTTGAAGTAATTTTATACACTGAATTCCTCTAATTTGAGTTAGGGCCTGACAATTATATTGACCTTTTTATTTATGTGATGTCATTGGAAAAATCTATAGATGAAATGCCATTAGATACCAGGAATAAGCTTTAGTATTCCATAGTACAGTAAGGGAACTATATAGTTTAATTTATTGTATATTTCAAAACAGCTAGAAGAGAAGAATTCTAACGTTCCCAACACCAAGAAAAGATAAATGTTTTGAGGTTAGGGATATCCTAATTACCCTGATTTTATCATTACACATTGTATATATGTATGAAATTACTGAATACCATACAAAATATGTACAACAATGGCATATCAATTTAAAAATCAGAAAAGAAAAATCTATGAATTAAACATATTTACAAATCAGGAAAGGCAAATTTTCCAACTTATGAAGGCTATTATCACATATCAGTATTTTGCCATTTCGGGGAATCTGATTTGAAGTATAAGTGTTCCTATAGTAATTCTTTTCTTTCTTTCTTTTTTTTGTTTTAAAGACAGGATCTGGCTCTGTCACCCAGGCTGGAGTGCCATGGCATGATCGGCATGATCGCGGTTCACTGCAAACTCCACCTTCCAGGTTCAAACGATTCTCGTCTCAGCCTCCGGAGTAGCTGAGATTACAGGCATCCACCACCAAGTCCAGCTAATTTTTGTATTTTTAGCAGAGACAGGGTTTCATCATGTTGGCCAGGCTGGTCTCAAACTCCTGACCTCAAGTGATCTGCCCGCTTTGGCCTCCCAAAGTGCCAGGATTAGAGGTGTGAGCCACCTCACCTGGTCCCTATAGTAATTATTGAATTGTCAGAGAATATCTTTTAGATCATTGTTAAAGCATTTGTGCTCATGGTACTACAATGTTGAGAATTTACCTCCATTTAGCAGTTTCAGTAATTGTTATTTTCTTTAATAAAAAATTACTCAGTGAAATTGCAGGAAAGACATTATTTATCTGAGTCACATTTTTATGAAAACTGTTTTTCACTTCCTTGCATTTTTAGAAGTGCTGTCTTTAAAAGGATATTCTATTAATATTTATAATTAGACATCACACAAAACAGATGCTAAATCTTATGCTATAACTTGTGGGTAAAATCACATAAAGAAGATTATACACTTTTTGGCATAATGTTCCCTCAGGGAGCTGTAGAACAAAGGGCATTCTCCATGAAGATGCCATTTCTTTTTTGAATAGACGGAAATAATAAGGCAGTGATTAACCACGATTATTTTAACTGTAACGCTTGCAATTAAGTGGGCAGCGCAGGAGCTCAATAAATACTTAATTGATTTTTTTTTCTCTCCTTGACCTACATCGCAATTCACCCACTCACGCCACTATCCCTATTCTGACTTTGAAACAAAGTAGATTCTCCCTGTTTTCAGTTTGTGTTGGCGTGGGGGCTCAACCTGTGTGGAGGAGCCTGGCTTCCAAGTGAACTTGGGGTGGATCCTGGGATGTGTAATTACTGAGGGCATAGGTCAGGAGATGAGATTCGTTTCGCTTTTTTGAATTATCTCTTGGCCAAGATGAACTGTGGGATATATATTGTGTATTCGAACCCACAGCCTCCCTGGAGATTTGTTGTGGAGATGAGGAAACAGGCTCTGAGGGATAAGGATTTGAAAGTAGTGGCGTTGGGTGCGACCATGGGTCTCTCTGAGACTTTCTATTGCTACCAACTCCTTGCTGGCGATTACTTCTTCAAAAATTCTCCTAGAGACCCTGAGGAGGGCCAGGAGAGGTCAACAAACCCTCTGCCCGCCAACTTGACTTCCTCTGATACAAAATGTCAAGAGTTCTCCTGCTTTCCTCGCTTAAAAAGACAAGATTAGGAACAACGGCTGGCAAGAGAGGAGGGGAAAGCTTAATTCTCCAAAGATGCTGCGCAAGGGAACCAATGGGTCACGCCCACTTGCGGGTGGCCGCCCCTCTGTTCCATGCCGGGGATACTGGGCTTTCTCCTAGGTCGGGGGCGAGCGCTCTTCCCACCCAGAGACTGAGCGGGCAGCACTCGCAGGCCAGAAGCGCGTTACGGGAGGCGCCGGCTCCTCCCCACGGCCTGGGCACACGTGCCTGGGCTGGGGCCGGAGCCGGCGGTCTCGCCGCGCCGTAGTAGCTGGGGCGGGTGGGAGCGGCTGGCTCCGGGCCGCGGCTGCCGCCCGCCCGCCGGCTCCGGTGGTTGGGCGGAGGAAGAGCGGGACTCCTCCTCCCCACCGTATTAACATGCACCCAGGGGCGGGTGACCAGCTCAGCCTCGCCGCCCCAGCCCGCCGCGTGCCGGCGCTCAGCCTCCGCTCCAGAGGCGAGCGCTGCGCTCCGGGCGCCGCAATCGCGAGGACACGGCCTCGCGGACACCGTCGGCCCCGGGGCTTCGGCAGCGTCGGCGGCGCGAGCAGCCGCCGCCGCCTCGGCTCCTCTCTCGAGTCCTTCCCGTCACCTCGCTGAGAGCCGGTCCCGGCCGCGGGGACATCCCTTTCGTCCCCTCTCCGAGGCTCGTGGGACCAACGGACGGACTCAGCCAGCGAGGGCCGGACTGCGGGACGCGGCCAGGTAACGCCGGGCTGCGCCGCGGGGCTGGGGCGTGCGCGGCGGCGGCGGTCGTGGCGCGCGGGTGGCTCCTGGCCGCTGTCTGCCCTGCGGCGCGGTCGCCGCTTCCCTGGTTCGCTGAGGGGCTGCGGGCTGGGCTCCCCCGGCCGCCGGCTCGCGAGTCAGCGCTCCCTACCCTTTCAGCAGCCCGGGGCGCACTCCCGGGCCCTCTGGGTACCCTGGGATCTCGGGGGCGAGCGCGTCCTCCTCGGCCGTGTGGTCCTTGCGGCTCCCCTCGGGGACCCAGGCAGGGGGCGGATTTCTAATTGCGACTGGGTCTTGGAAGGGCGAGGGGGGCAGAACACTGGTCCTCTATCCCCGTTAGGTCCACCGGTCAAATTCACGCCCCCCCACCGACCCCCGATGCACCTTGCAGGGGTGGACAGGGGTGCTCCCGGCAGGAGATTTCTCAGCAGGCTTCTGGGTCGTTTGCAAAGCAAGTTGTTGCACTTGCTTTTCCGGTGACATTTTGGCATTGATTGTGGAAAGGGACCAACTCCCCCGTGCGTTTGTAAGAGAAAGCCAAAGAAACAGAGACACAAAGATAAAGAGAGCGGGCGGGTGGGGGGGAAGCGGGAGGTGGAGAGAGAGAGAGAGAGAGAGATTGAGAGAGAGAGAAATGGGGTCCAAAGAGGATGTCACTGTAGAGTGCCTCCTGCCCGCGGCCAAGACCAATTCCCGGAGAATCGCGGGGCGGGCGGGGAGACCCGGCATTCAGCAAATTGAATGCGCCGGGTAGGAACGAGGCCAAACAGGGGCCTCTCCTCCGGGCAGAGCGAGATAACAAATTGCACTTTCATTGAGGGGCGGCTGCAGCTGCGGGAGGCACCTTCGGAGGGCCCGCGGCTCTGAAGACCCTGCATTCAGGACTCGCGCTGCTGCGCTCTTTGCGGAAGGCGCGCAGTCCCCGCCTCGCTGGGTGGCGCCGGGAGGCGGTGGGAAGGGGTGGCCCGCGGCTCGGCTGCCGGAGACATTGAGTGCCTGTGTCCGAGTGCTGCGCTCGCCCCTGGCTGCAGGGCTTGCCTCCTGTCCGAATGTAGCGGGGCGGAATTTTCTTCCGGAGAGGGAAGGGGAAGATGTTTGGAGGGGAAGGGGTTGAAGGTAGCCAGGCAGCGAGGACCGGGACGCTTGGTGGGAGATATGGTGAGGTCTTTTGTGAATCCAGGCGAGATTCCTCACTTCTTACTCCTGATACCGTGAGACTGACTCCTGGTCGTGGGAGGGGTATGCTCCCTGCCTCCTTCCATAACACTCGAAGTTAAGGAATTACGAGGAAAGACATATAATAAAAGTACCAATTAAAGACAGATGTTTAGCTTTTATGGTCTTCGTGAATGTCTTCGTAGAAGGTTACGATAGATCAGTCTAAGGTGTAGTTAGACAGTGAGATGAGAAATGCTTACAACTAGGAAAGCGATTTTAGGACCTAAGGCAAACATCCTGCAAATTATTTTTTTACCCTGAAAGAGCTGTTCTAAAAGGAACATCCTTTTGACTGTTATTTATAGCACTATTTCAGTTCAGGAAGCGACTTTCTATTGGCCTAGGTCATTTTGCATATAAAGCAATGCTTTTTATTCCTTGAATAAAACGTGAACGGAAATGACATGGAGGAAAGAAAGTTACAAGTATCCTAATTTCTCTCATGCCAGGAGAATAAAGTTTTCTTTAAGTTTTTAAAGGGAAATTCAAGGCTATAAAGAAATAATGAATATGTCTATGTAAAATGTATGAGATTAAAAGTTTAAGTTATAAAAGCTACCTTTGGTTCAGAAAATTCATACTCTGGCATGAAACAAGAAAGTTCGTGGAAATTGGGTGTCAATAGTCCTGTTCTTAATTTCCTTTGGATTTAGTACTTAAATTTAAAGTTGTTTGAGGGGTTAGTGCCTTGAAATATTCCCACTTCCAGATCTAAAATTCTGTGAATTTTTAAAAAACTAATTTACTTAAGAGAAAATGTTAGTTACCTGTATAAGTAAAGAAGAATGTGCTTACATACAAATATTTTTTAAAAATTTACAGCTATTTCTCTCTATATTTTATTCTAAGATTAGTTTACAAATGAATATTTTATCTCAAAAATTACAGGCAAGATAAATATGGGCAAAATGAACTGGTTAACATTCTTTTAAATATGTCAAAATAGTTTTCTGACAAAGCTTCTTAAATCTCACACAGGCAATTGTACTTTGGGAAAATAATGAATATATGAGTTTTCCCTAGGAGGGAATTTTCATGGTTTAGCATCTGTAATTTCTCCTTTTACATAAACTTTGTTCTGCCAGGACTAAAAACTCAATAAAAGTATATTAGTGATTAGTGAAAGCAAACGGAAACAAGACCTTCCTTCCAAAATATTATGTAGCCCATGTAGAGAATTAGCCTAAAACTAATTGTGGTGTTCTACTTTTTAAATCCTACTAAACTTGTGTCCTATTGAACCCAATTTGGGACTAGAAACTGCATGCACTTTGAGTTAACTCTATTAAATATGTATGCCTTTGTTCCATATAGCCATTTGGATTGATTTTTAAAAATATAGATTGATTTTTTTTAAATTAAAACTTGGATGAAGGGAACTTGTTTTACAAAATACTCATTTTAGAAATATGTAGCAAAGTAATAATTTAAGCTACAACTTAATTGAGATGAATACCGTATTCTTTGAATAGCAACTCTTTCAGAAACAAAGAATTCTGTGTTTTGATTTTGATCTCACTTAATATTTCAAATTCAGAAATAACAGTAAAATGTTATCTAATGTGTATGTCTGTAGTGAAATTTCTATGATCAACTCACATTCACATTATGTCACCTTCATGATCATTCCCACAAATTGTTCCACTGTTTATCAGAGGAGAGGGAATTCGTTCCTCTTAGGAAGCATCCAATTAAAAGATTTTTTTGTAGATTTCATCTCTATAGAAATCACACCTACCTCTCTTTTCTTCAATTAAGAAAATGATACAGTTGTAGGTTCTTTTGCTTCTTTTCTCTTTTTCCATTGGTAATTATATTTCCCCTGCTACAGGAACACCATTGAAATAAGAAGGCTAAAAAGACTTTTGCAAAACCTAAATGCGTTTCTATCTCTGCGGTGTGTTGGTCTTTTTGTACATTTATTTCATTTTATTTTAAGGAAACACTATCACAAAAATATACTTTGCTAGCATTGTAGAAAAATATTTGTGCTCTTGTTGAAACACTTGGATGTTCAAAGACATCCCATGTCTTGAGCTGTTTTATTTCCTCAGATCCTAAGTGCTGCTAGTTCTCTATTTTCAGAGAGGAATAACTACAGTGCCCCTCAAAAAATGTTTTTTCTTTTTTTTTTAATCATGAGAATTTGTAGCTTGATTCTTGTTACTGCCTGATGAAGGTGACTTTCTCTAGTTGTGTGGTCTATCAGGAATTGCCAAACATGTTGTCCCTCGGAAGGTCTAAAACATTGCTTTACCACAGAGGAGGATTTAGAAATCGTCTTCTGACATTCATTTTAATCTATTAGACACTCACAGGTAACCGATTGTATGAGATACCAGGTACCAGTTCCTTTACTTCTAAGACATATCTATTTAGCTTATACAATACTGTATACTGTATATTTGCTACATTTTTCTCTGTAACCCTGCAAAACACCTACAGAGCTAAACATGTGATTGAGAACAAGAAAAAATGCGGTGTGACAGTTAAATGAGGCAGTTAAAAAGGTGAATGACATCCCTTTGATGTCTTCCGTTCTTTAGTCTGATTGTACAGAGGTTGGCATTGCATAGAAGATGTGTTGACCTAACCATTTCCCATCCTTCATTTTAGCAAACAGTAGGTGACAGATAGCTGTTGTATAAGTGAGAAATACGGAAATCTTCTTCATTTGTTGACTGAAGATTTTTCCTGGTTGCTTTATTATTTTTTCCCTCCTGTAGGAGTTAATGATTACTGGGTAACAAGTAATATCCACTTAGGAAAACCAGCTCATGCAAGAGGAAGCCGTATGGGTCTATATCCACAGATATTTGGCTCAACTTTTTCTTGGATAGACAACCAGCATAGCTGGGATGTGATTGTCCTATTTGATATCTAGTAATGAACTAGGTGTCAATGTTCTGAATAGATTATGAAGATGCAAAGCACCCTCCTCCCTCTTCCTAGAATTTGCCAGAAATTGTTCATTTCCATATTCACTTTATAATGATTTGCTCATGTGTTGCCGTTGACAATTTCTCTTATCTTCTCTCAATGTTTTCTTGTCAGATTTGTAAGCAACAACACAACAGCAAACCACAAAGTGTATGATTTGAAACTGCTCAGTCTTGCTAGGTTTTCAGCAGAGTGGTGAACTTGCTGAAGCCAGGGATAAGCATTTGGATGAGGAGGCATTGTGCTGATTTGCTTATCTCCCTAGGCTTGCATCTGAATCTCTGCTAGGAGGGCTCAGAGACATTTAAATGGCTCCCTCAGGCGGCTTGTGGGAAGGTCTCTCTGGGCACATTTCCAGCTTTGCTGCTATACTCTGGTGACACGGTTTTAGCTAATTTGAAAACATCTGCTAGAGTAACTTGCCGTTTTAATTCTACTACTGGAGAATGTTTATGAGGACGTGATAGGAGGACTGGCACCAACCCTCACTGTAACCTCATGATTACACCCTTTCCCTGGATACCCCTTCTTTCTTGGTTTCAATTTCAGTGGAAATCAGTGTGGAGTCTATTTCTAGACTGGAAATTTCCCTGCTAGATATCACTAAGATTTCTTTACAAAACACATGCTGCAGTTTCAGAGGAAAATGGCATTTTGATCTTGTCTCAGACTTTGCAAACAACTCTTCTTTGATATGATTCATCATACTATACTAGCAAAAAGACAAGGCACATTCACTCCCTTCAAAGCTGTTTTCACATAGACATTAACCCAGAAGGCAAAGTCACCTTTTCATCCTTTCAAATGAGGATGCGCTTTCCATTTAGAGTTTGGGAGGGTCGGCCGGGGGACTCTTCAAGCGATAATGCATTTGAAGTCTTTCCTGTGAATCCTGGCCTAGGCAGTTCAGATGATACTCATTTGATTCTGGAGCTTCTGTGGAGCTGGCTAAGAAATTTTTTCCCCTCTCCTTGGAATGCTATTTCTTACATTGTTTCCTCTTTCCTAGACTTCAGCTGAAAAGTCATTTAATCAGGGAAACTCTCCAGCTGAATGCTGTTTTAGCATTTTATTCCTTCTTCATGGTCCTTTTATGGTCAGTAATGATGTGTTGACTTGTGAGTGTCAGATTGCCTTCCTGACTGACCTGTGCATTCCAAGAGATCAAGAACTAAATATAGAATGTTCACCAAATATCACAGCACCTCCACTTATAAGTAGTGGGCAAGCATTGGTTGAGTGAATGAATAAACAGGGGAGTGCACGTCTGTATTCTTAGTGTATAAGGGCCATAACTCTGAAGGTGGTGTTACACAGCTTTTGCATGGCACTCCTTTGCAATGTCAGATGCTGTGTTCTTTGGTCCTGAATTTACTTTGTTAATACCTGGTAAACACTGGGTATTAGGTTCACCCAGCCTGAACCTAGTGTGAGGGGCTAGGTAGTGTTACATTTCCCAACTAGGCATTGTGCAGCCTGCTGGCAAGCAGAGGTTAGGTTTTGAAATCAAATAAGGATTTTTTAAAAGAAGCAAACAAAAACAAACTCTTGTTCCCTCCTCCTCCTCCTTTTTATTCAAAATTAACATATTAGTAGATTAATTGCCTTATTTTATTCTAGCCTTTTAAGGCTCAGCATAAACTTCTTTCCTACCCCTCACCTCTTACATTGAGTATTCCTTTCTGTCCCTCCACTGAGTCTAATACATATTTGTAACTTAGTTTTGTTTTTCATTTTCTATGTATATGCCTGTCTCCCTCTAGGAGACCAGAAGCTCAAAAGAGACCAGAGACAGTGGCCACTGTATGATTTGTAAGTGGAAGAAAGCAAAAGTTCATTGAGGACTGAAAGAATAAATCAGGTCACAGGGATAAAGGGAAAGTGCTGTGGGAGGCAGAGAGGCAGCTACAACTGCCTTTCTTGCTTGAAACTGATCTCTATAAAGGTACTATGTTATGGGGTGGCTCTCACAGGGGAGATTGGAATCTGACATCTTCACTGATGTGGAATCACAGCCTTCTAGGTATTTTCATGAATTTTTTATACTAGTTTTGTTTCTTGCCAGACATGTAGTGTAGTCTGTTCTACTCTCTGCTTCTGAACTACTCAAATGATGTGGTGAGATGGGCCAGCCTTGGGGATAGGCTAACCTTCCATGTGGCACCCTGCTATAGATGCCACATCTACTGTTCAGCTTGAATGGACTGTGAGGAAAGGTGAGACTGATTGTGAGCTCAAACCATGTTTCTATAAACTATGGTGCATAATAATTCCTCTAGATTTGCATATTTTTTATAGATAGAACAGTCGGCTTTGATGATATGAATCCTAAGGGATCTTGACGATAGATATCAGCTGTTTTGGTATGTATATATCCAACCTTTCCAAGTATGGACAAACAAAAAATATTTGTAACATCTCCTGGGTACTCATTACTGTGGACAATATAGAAATGCAAGACCTAGTTCAACTCCTTGGGCAGCTTGAAATGTAATAAAAAGAATAAGATTAAAATGTAGGAAATAATTAGTGATAGTGGGTTACAGAATAAAACTGGCGCTCAAATGCACTTATTTTGGGCTTTTCAGGAGGAGTAGGGGCTCAACAGAGAACGGGATCATTGCAGAATGCATACAAAAGGGAAGGTCTGAAGCTAGATCTTCATGGATTGGTAACACTTACATAGGAAGAAGGAATGACTTTCAGATAGAGAAAACATTTGCAAAGACATGGAGGTACAAATGAACTTGGCATGTTCCCGGTCCAGAAGATGGTTCTCTCCTCCAATTCCTCCACTTTAATTAGACTTGGAGATGAATTTGATTGAGACAGTCATTAATGGCTATATAAGAATGTTTAGATTTGATAGGAACCGCTAAGAGAGTCTGAGTAGGCAGTGACATGAAGAAGTAACGTCTTGGACTGATAGGAGTAGATGGGTCTAACGCCAGATTGGGACAGTGAGAAGCACGAAGGGGATGTTTCACTGAGGCTTGCATTGTTGAGAATCAAGTCCAAGGAAGTAGAAATGGGGGTAAATATTTGGAAAATGTTTCAAGTAATATTTGACACTGTCATTTCTCTTTTACTCTGTACCAGTGTCACACATTCTTTTTAATTCTTTATTATTCATTAAAAATTACTGTGAAATATTTCAGACATATTTCAGACACCAAAAATTGAATAATATTACAAGCTCCTTTGTGTCCACCACCCAGATGATCAAATAAATCATTGCACACACCGTTGAGACTTCAGTGTACTCTTTCTCCAGGGATGTCTTCCCTCACAGGGACTCTGCCCACTGAGTTTTGTGTTTATCATTCTCATGTTTGCTTTCCTTATTCTTTGCTACGTATGTATGTATACTTAAGCAATATAGTCTTGTTTTGCTGGTTTTAGACTATTTATAAATAGTAACAGTGCTCTTTGTACACTTCTATACCTTACTGTAATTGTTCCGTATTTTGTTGACATGTAGATCTGATGTATTCATTTTTACTGATGTATGGTATTTCATTGTAGAACTGTACCATGGTGAAGGTATCAGTCTTTGTTGATGGACATTTAAGATGTTTTCAAATAAGGCTGCCGGGAACATTCATGTGTACATCTTCTTGTGCTAACAAAGGGGACTCTTGTTAGGGTATCTCCTTAGGAGGGGGATTGCAGTAGGGTAATATTTGTATCTTCACATCTAGCAAATATCGCAAATTACCAAAAATGGTTGTGCCTATTTATGATCCCAACAACAATCTATAAGAACGCCTTTGGTTTTATGTCTTTGTCAATACTTGACGATACATTTTATTTCTGGTCAATCTTATGGATATTAAATGATATCTCATTGTAGTTTTAATTTGTTGTTCCATGTCTGCTGTTAATGTTGACCATTTATTCCCTCTCTTTATTAATATTCTAGTTGCTGTGGATTGCTTATTCATACATGTTCCCCACTCTCCTGTTCCTTTTTTTTAAACTCATTGATTTGTAAGAGCTATTTATGTATTCCAGATACCAGAGATTTTTCTGTAATATGCATTTCAGTTATCTTCACTCAATCATTGGCTTGTCTTCTTATTTTTATGATGTCTGTAGGTGAAAGATTTTGTTTAAATTTTAAAATAGATGAATTTTAAGTTCTCCTTATGGTACCAGTAAGGTATGTTTGAGAAATATGTTCCAGTTGTGAAATGATAAAGATATTATCATTTAGTTCTTTAAGACTTTTGTGGTTATTTTATAAAGACTTTAATTACATTCTAAATTTAGGCAAAACACCTATGTTCTCCGAGTCTTACCTTCTTACTCATTAAGTTAGAGTGCAAGGTGATCGTGCTGAGCAAGCTCTGCTGCTGCTGCTGCCTGACTTCGGGACGTCATCATTTTATGCCTGGAATACACAGAAGCCTCTTAATGAGATTTCTTATCTTTAGGATCTGATTAAACTTACATCAAAATTTACTTTTCTTTTTTTTTTTTTTTTGGGGGGGACGGAGTTTCACTCTTGTTACCCAGGCTGGAGTGCAATGGCGCGATCTCGGCTCACTGCAACCTCCACCTCCTGGGTTCAGGCAATTCTCCTGCCTCAACCTCCTCAGTAGCTGGGATTACAGGCACGCACCACCATGCCCAGCTAATGTTTTTGTATTTTTAGTAGAGACGGGGTTTCACCATGTTGACCAGGATGGTCTCGATCTCTTGATCTCATGATCCACCCTCCTCGGCCTCCCAAAGTGCTGGGATTACAGGCTTGAGCCACCGCGCCCGGCCCAAAATTTACTTTTCTAAAATGCTTTTAAAATCATCGTGAAACTCCTCAAACTTTGTCCTGGAGCCACCCATGAGGGCAACAGTCCTATTCGCAAGCATTCCCCTGCTTACTCCTGATCCAAGTATGCCCGCAATGTGGTTAGCCTTCAGATGTGTCAGTGGGACAAATTTGTGAAGGCACAACTGGCTCCCATCACTGCTTGGCCCCACTTCCTGATAATCTCTTTTGTCAGCCTCCACCATGACCATCCCTGTCTGTCAGGGCTCTGCTGTTCCAGCCATCTTTCCTCTTTGTTTATTTTCTTGTACTCAAGCTCCTCTACTTGATTAATTAAACAGTGGGTGCTCCTAGAGACTAGGACTAGGAGCCTCAGGGGTTTTCTTTCCCTTTCTGTCCTATCTAGTTGATTGTTTTACCGGGAGCAAGGATTTCTTTTAAAAAAAATTTTAAAGCCCTTTGTAACTTTCAAGTCCCAGCCAAATCTCTCACAGCACACCTCTCACCTCTCACCTGTCATAGCACACATTTTATAACTACTCAGCTGAGGGTAAACTCTTCTCTGAATTTCAGTTACATTTATCTGGATTGTTTACTTTATTATAATATTCACATTGTTAACATTTTATGTAAATACTCTGAAATTTTAAGCTCTTTTAAGTAGTGAATAGCTGGTGTTTTTTGCATGTCTCATAGGCCTGAGCCCAGTAGCTAGCAGAGTGGATTTGCAAAAGGTAGCAGCTGCTTTCTTGATGATTGGTAATTAGAGAGGGCATAGGCTGAATGGGGATTTAGAGTGTAAAGATGTTGGGCATAGTGACATTACTGGAACATCTAAGCGTTTGGAATAGGGAACTGATTTGTAGTAATTGAGCTAAATTACGCTATATTGATTTTTGAGATGATATTGGACATAGCCCATAAGCAGCTTGGAAAATATTAAACATGAATTTATGAAATGATAACATTTGAGGTGCTAATTAAGAAGTTACCTGTTGGAAGATGGTCAACAGATTCATGATTCTATTGGTTGTTTCAGTGTTCCAGATAGGAAGTGTTACCTCCCTCCCAATCCTGATTCTGCTATCATGATTCCTCCAACTACCTAGATGACTTTGGGCAAGTTAATTGTACTGAGTCCAGTTTTCTCATCTGAAAAATGGTAATTCACCTTACATATCAAAGTTTTAAAAGACTTATATAAATCGCTGTATGTCAAGTATCTAGTTGAAAGTTGGGTTCATGGTGAGCAATTAATAAATGCCATTAACCATACTGCATGTTATTTTCTGGGAAAACCAATCTGCCAACCATCATTTTACATCAAAGTAGTAACAAGTAAAGAATTTAAAAATTACTTGTCTAGTCATTATATATTTTTCTTCTCCTACTGAAAAATCCCTGTCTTATTATTTCATGTTCCTTTATCATTAATCCAATGTCACTGACAGCAACTTGCTGAACAAATTTAAGAAAAGCTGATATTTACTGAGCAACCTGGACTTTGTACTCATGCAGGATACAGCTTTCAGTATTGCACTGCATGTAGGCTCTATGTGCTGTTCCTATAGGGAATAGAGGCTCATAGTCCCTCAGCCTAGTCCTGTCTGATTTGGCACCATATGCTGTGAGATTACAAAGGAAATCAAAATCGTGCCTTTCTCCCCATGCAAGATTTAATTGTGTTGATGAGCAGATATTCTCATGAAACAATTTAGTGCATTTATAGCAATATTTAAACTGTAAGTTTTAATTTACTCTGCTCAGAATACATATTTCTTAAGGTGAGATGGGATATGGGAAAAAATGAAGAGGCTATACAGAAAAGCAGTCATGCCTTGACGTTAAAGAGGAGCATCTCCCTGATGGTCACAGTGGGCTCTAAGTTAGGAGCACACCTGTCTTCCGATTGCATTCACCTTTGCAGCCATCTGGGGCTTGTCTTCTGCCTCTCTATTGTGTGTGTTCAGTTAACCCAGTTTCTTTCCTTAGAAAAATGGATCAGTAGCTGAGCACATGTGCACAACATAACTGGAACACTTTGTTATTGATTGGGGGGAACATTCCACTGGTTTTCACGAAGGGAAAGATTTCTAGGAGGTTATATCCAGGTTGTCAGGGTTTTGTAGTTTTCTTTATCTGTTACAGTAACACAGTATTTCACATCTTTGTGGTTTAGGTTTAAAACCTAGAATAAAAAACAAAAAAAAAACTTTTCTCATGTCTTTATTTTCTCAAGGATTCCTTTAAGGTAGACATATTGGCCTATCTAAAGTGACTTGAGTTGCTCCAAAGAGAGCTAATAAACACACATTTAATACCATTTAGATATTGGCAGTACCGACTTACAGATAAGTTGTGTTCCAAAGGTGTATCTATCAGCTGATTATGTTTGGGCACTGAGCAGTATTTTCCCATGGAAATTGTGCTACACAGCAGTGCCTGGCTTCTAACGTAACGGCTTCAAGACTCTTTTGACCCATTTTCTACAAACCAAATAATATTACTCTAATGAAAATCATGTTTAGGACCCTATATTTATGAAAAAATGAATTCTAAATTTTAACCGGGAACACATGCCATCCCTTCTGCTGCAGAAAAAGAACTCCCTGGCTCTGCTGATGGTTGGTGCTGGATGATACTCAACCATCAGCAGCTCCTACTGCACAAGTTTGCCTTGATCCAGGAACAGAACCAGTGAGGGGATACCGGAGCAAACAGAGCTTACTCATGGCCACTGTTAATAATTGCTAAATAGCTACATTCATGTAAACTTTCCTTTATTTGACTACTTGAACAAAGGAAGGAAAGGATAGTTCAGTTGTCCTTCTGTTCAGTTATCCTTATGTTGTGCATTGAGAACCAAGATATGTAGACTATAAATCAGATTTTAGTAAGTTAGGATTTATAGGCATAAATGTATTCTTTCAAACTTTGGCAGTTTTTGCCAAATTTTTCTATGTATTTCACAATCTGAAGATATTACCTATTGAAGAAAGGCCATTATCCATTCATTCATTCATTCATTCCTTCACTTATTTGTTCAATCAAAACCAATCTATTGAATGACTGCTATGTGCTAAGCACTGTTCTAGGTGCTTTGAATTCAGTCCTGCAACATCAACAAAAGACAAAGGCATGCCCTTGTGGAGCCATGGAGCTTACATTCCAATGGGAGAAAACAGAGGTAATAAATATAATGTGTTTCTTTTAGAATGTTAGAAAGGAATAACAGCTGTACATAAAAATAGAACCAGATTAGGAGAATTAAATCACTATACTCTGTTAGATTTGTGGTATATGAGGACATTAACTTTTTTTTTCTTTTTAAATTCATATCTTCAGTATAGATGTTCTAGCTGTAGGTTTTGAAAAGAGGCGTGAAGTTACTTTTACCATTTTCTCATTCTTTTGTCCTTTATGTTTTAATAGTAGTCCATATATCTAGTCTATGTATCTAGTAGTATACATATCTATGTAACCCCAGGTGATCTACTGCATTGCATTGTAGATACCTGTTACTGTTTTTGATTTCCCACTAGGTTATTAATTGTAGCATAGGACATATTTTCTACAAATTTGTATTTCTGTAATAATAATGCTAGTAGTTATAAATAATAGTGAGTATATTTTATTGAGTGCTTACTATACACTAAGCACATTATGTAAATAATCTCATTTTATCCTCATGCCCATCCTATGTAGAAAGTGACATTATGCTTTACAAAGTGTATTGTCAGACCATAGACCTACCGTGGGTGGAGCTGATAATTGAACCAAGGTCTGTTAGCATTAGGCTCTATATTCTGCTGATGCCAAGAAATGTGGTGTGAAATGGAAATCAAATAAACTGTTGTATCACAAAATTGATAACTGTCAGAAATATAGCTCTAGTGGCATGCAAGATATACCCTCCTCTGATTTTATTTCACTTCACAGCCTAGCTGGCCCAGAAGGTGGTTATTTGGAAATTCTCGAAGTGTCACTTCTCTTATTTTTTTTCTCAGTTCTTTCCTATGGTTTCCATACGTCTCACATGTGGAGATGCAATAGAAATAAAATTGCTTCTGCTAAAAATCATCACCTTTTAGTCTGGAAGCAAAGCATCTTTGTCCTAGAATGTCTGCAGTATTAAGGAATTGCCATGTGTCCTTTTATTTTTGAGTTTTACCATGATTTTTACGAGTGCCTGCTTCAGTGAGGTCTTCAGGATGC
This sequence comes from Sapajus apella, assembly GCF_009761245.1. NCBI lineage: Eukaryota > Metazoa > Chordata > Mammalia > Primates > Cebidae > Sapajus > Sapajus apella. The sequence continues at coordinate 15,279,996 of NW_022436969.1, read as the reverse complement.
AGGCTATTTTGATGACATCTCAAACAAAGAGAATAAAAATTGTCTTCGGCTTACGTTCCTTTTTCCACCTTTCTCCTCCCACTTGTCGGAGAAATTTTGCATGACAGAGTTGAATCTCTGTGGAACCTTCTAGGGGTGTGACCATCTGCTTGCCCTGGAGAAAATCAGCCTCTTCTTTCCAAGAAAGGATCTGTCACTGCTAGAGAAACCTCAGCTCCCTGCTGCCCATTCAGTAATCTATTTGAAAGCATAAATGAACACATACCTCAAAGAGAAAGAAGCACAAACACAGATCAGGTCTGCAATAAGGATACAATTTAGAGAACACAGTGAACAAACCTGGCTTTGGTGCCACTCAGACAAGAACTTTAATGGCAAGGATTAAAAAAAAATATGTTAGAATACCCTTGGAAAATATACCTGAAAGAAAGTTCTCATTGCATCTTATGATTCTTTGCAATTCAGGCCAATGAAATTAAAACCTTCAGTCTATTTAATTGGTAAATCAACACTGTCGTACCCTTAGCTCAAAGCAAGATAATTCAGGTGGTCCACAAAATAAATACTGGCGTGTTGCTATATTTTTGGTTTTAACTTTAATTGTTTAAGAAAGAGGTACATTAAATATGTAAGCATCCCTGCTTTATAAAAATAAATATTGGTTGAGGATATTTGGTTCATGTAAATTAGCAAAAGCTGAAATGAAGATGGACACATGTCAAACGGATTGAATAGTGAGTTTCCTTTATAATGTCCTAGCTGTTACACAGATGACACATTTTATAAGTGAAATGTCTTATCTCTTTATTCTCGTGTTTCTATCTAGGTTATTTCTGGCACTTTTGTTTGGTTCTGAATCACCAATTCAGAACCAAACAAAGTACACACATACACACACACACACACACACACACACACACACACACACACATACACACACACACACACACACACAGGTATATACCAGTATATGCCAATTTTTTACCAACAGGTCACTCTCTCCTTCGGGGTGGGGACCAGTGATGTCAAAGGAACATCCAAGCAGGAAGGAGGCATTAAGTGGGTTGTAGCCAGTTTGCACAAAGCTCCTCCTCTTCCTGACATGACATTGCTAGCAGCATGTTTTGTAGCATATAATGTGTTCCTCCCTCAGGGTCTTAGTTTACTCATGTATCAGTTGACAGGGGGCATCATGTGATGTTGAGCTTCCTTTAAAACACTAATATTCTTTGAACTATAGTTTCCCATGAGAGAGGTGTTTCATGGAGATTTCAGCAAGATATGAAATAAACACTGGAGTTGAATGCCTTTATAAATGTTATGTCTGTAATGATGAGAGGGCTAGGAATCAGGTAGATTTCAAAATGTTGGGAAGTCTGTCAAGGAGGCTTGAGTGTGCTTTTGTAACCTACATTAGGGAGTGAGAAGTATAACAAATGAAACTGAAGATACACTACGTTTCTTAGGGGGACTAGGAATATGCCCTCAGGGAGGGTGGTTAATGAAAGTGATGGAGAAATGAATGGGGATACTGGAGTGGGGCTAGGGTTACATGATGAGGCTCTAGGAGGGACATGAGAGATTTAAAAAGTTGCTTTCAGTTGAAAAAAGTGGGCATATGAGATTTCTAAGAAGGATTTGTAAAGGTTTTTTCTACAAATTTATCACATGCCTGGCATTGTCATTTTCCAGGTGTAAATTTGCAATAAAATCTGCATTATTCTTCAGAATTCCTGGAATCAGATCTTTAAAAATCTATTAGCAGACAGATTCAATCTTCAAGTAATCTGACATATATAATATATATATATGATATATAAGATGTATAAGATACATATGAGATATATGATATATATGAGATATATATGATATATAAGAATGAATAAATAAAGGTTAGGTATACTTTTGAGTATCAGTGGACTGAAATGTGGCATAGCCAAATGATTTTTCCAAAAAGTTAAGATAGCATAGGACCCATCAGATGATAACATCAGTCTGGTATTTCAAAATATTTATTGATTTCACCATACACCATGTTTGACCCTGGATCATGGAAGGACCAGCATGTAAGCAAAATTTGGCAATATGTCATAACAAGTGAACAAGTGATCCCACTAGGTCCCAGAAGAGATGTTACATAAATCTTCCAAAGCTCTTTGGAGACCCTCAAGTTTTTCCGATGTGGACAGTCCATTTGTGATGACAAAATTAGCCCTAATAAAAAGAATAAATGTCCTTTCTATGTTAATTCCTATTGTTCTACCTTGACATAACCTCCAACTATACTGAGTGGACAATTCAGAGATTATAATAAGCAATAAAAATGCCAGCTTAGCATATAATCTTTTAAACCATATTTACTATACGAGAGAGATTAGTAAACAAAACCAGGATTATACCAGCATAATGTACAGTCAACCTTCTGTATCCATGGTTTCAGCATCGGTAGATTCAGCCATCCACAAATGGAAATATTCAAAAACAAATTTGCGTCTGTACTGAACATGTACAGAGTTTTTTTCTTGTCACCATTCCCTAAATAATGCAGTACAACAACTATTTAGATAGCATTTATGTTGTGTTGGGTATTATAATTAACCTAGAGATGATTTAAAGTATAAGTTATATACAAATACCGTACCATTTTATACTAGAGACTTGGGCATTCTCTAGTTTTGGTATGTACAGAAGCTCCTAGAACCAATCCCTTATGGATATTGAGGGACAACTATATTCCACTAGTTATTATTAATTGATCAGTTATTTATCAATTCTGAAACATGCAAAAAGATCAGAACATCATGCCTGCATTCAGCTGTTCACTTGGCTAGTATGTTGCAAGGCATTTGATTATTTTCCTTATCTCTAAAGTTGCATTAAAAATCTTTGTCAATGTTTCAGTCAGCCAATATTCTTCATAAAATTTCAGAAGTGAATCAACCCATCTGTTCCTGGAGCACTGTCATTCCTCAGAAACTTTATTGGATTTTCCTCTTGGCTGCTTTATTGTTGTTTTGGGAAAATTGTTTTTCCTCTAAGTCCTGGCAGCGTGGATGGAGAAAACCAAAGTCTCCCTTCTATTGTTAGAGATTTCCTCTTTATTTCTTAAAGGTAAATTAAACCTTCTAGGAAAATTTATAAATTATCAGTGATATTACCCAAATACTTTATTGGCATAAATAGAACTTGTTGGAGTCTAGCTTAGCAGGAGCTGTAAGTAATGTGATTTTGGTAAGCATAATCCCTGTTAGACACCAGTGAAAAATATTAACAGAGAGGTTCTGAGAGAAAAGCTGGTTCACTTTCAGAAAGATGTCTTGCTGAATCCAAGAAAGAACTTATCTGTCGACATTTGACTTTAATTCAATATTCATAAATAATTCTGAACCTCATTTATGCATTGAATCATCTAGAGAACTTTTAAAAATATATAGATCTCAGGCCCCATTCTAGATCACCTCAGTCTCCATCTCTGGAGTGGACTCAGGCATAAATGTGTTTACAAAGCATGCCCTGTGATTTCAGTGTCCATTTAGGGAGAAGAGCCAATGGCTAATGTGGTTCTCAAAGTATGGGTTCTGGACCAGCAACATCACATCGCCTGGGAATTTGTTAGAAATGCATATTCTTGGCAGGACGTGGTGGCTCACATCTGTAATCTCAGCACTTTGGGAGGCTGAAGCGGACGGATCACCTGAGGTCCGGAGTTCAAGACCAGCCTGACTAATATGGAGAAACCCCGTCTCTGCTAAAAACACAAAATTAGCCAGGCATGGTGGTGCATGCCTGTAATCCCAGCTACTCAGGAAGCTGAGTCAGGAGAATCACTCTTGAACCTGGGAGGCAGAGGTTGCGGTGAGCCGAGATTGTGCAGTTGCCGTGAGCTAAGATTGTGTCATTGTGCTCCAGCCTGGGCAACAACAGCAAAACTCCGTTAAAAAAAAGAAAGAAAGAGAGAGAGAGAGAGAGAGGAAGGAGGGAGGGAGGGAGGAAGGGGGGGAGGAAGGAAGGAAGGAGGGAAGGAAGGAAGGAAAGAAAAAGAAAAAAGAAAAGAGAAGAAAAGAAAAGAAAAGAAAAGAAAAGGCATATTCTCAGGCCCTAGTTTAGAAATACTGAATCAGGAACTTTAGGGGTGGGTTTCCAGAAATAGGGTTGTAACAAGCCTTCAGGTGATTAAGATGTACACTAAAGTCTCAGAACCACTGGGTTTTAGGTTCCTGACTTCAGCCAGGCACTTATATTTATCTTTGCCGACAGGTCCCAGGCAGTCAGGCTTTGGAATTGGTTTCTTTGCATGAGAAAAAATAAAACAAAACAAAACATATAAGATCACTGAGTAAAGCAAGAAATCATTACCGGTATCTACCTAACATGACTGTGTCTATCTGCTTTCCACATCGTTTCCCTGGTTTCCCCGGCTACTTTCTAATTTTCCCTACCTTTGAAACTGTTTCTCTGAGCTTCTAACTTTCTTCTTACCACCAAAATCATCTTGCATATTTTGAGCTTCTTTGCTGACAGCTCACTTTTCCTGTAGTCTATTGCCCTTTAGCCACGTACTTGTCTAAGTTGTAACACCCGTGTGTGCATCAGCTTAGGTTTGAGTCCCTAAGCCCGCCTCAGCTCTGTGCATTTGCAGCCTGTCTTTCCTCAGCTGCTGTATGTGTGACCTGCTGCTAACCTGGCTTTCAGTGTTTTGCAGTTTAAACTTTTCATATGTTGGAAGAGGGAAGTGAGAGAAAAAATTCAGAAGTTGGACAGCTTTTATCTCTCCAGAATTACATTTTTGGAGAGTGGTTTTATTACTGTGATTAAAGAGTTATGAGTTTGTAGAACATCTGGAGCAATTGCATTCAAATATACCAAAACTCTTTCCAAAGTTAAATTATGGATGCAGCTAAATCATGGTGATTTTACATCACTGCCCTCCCTCCATCCGTGTGGAGATTGATGTAACTAAATGCTGCTGCCTCCTCTGTTACCATTTTCACTTTCTACTTCAGTTTCCCCCTCTTCCACCTTCTATGTTGTTTTCTGCAATTCTAGGAATTGCCTTTCTTGACTCCTCTTCCTTTTCATTTTTCCATAATGCATTTTCATTACTCAGAATTTGATGTCTGTTTTTATGTGACTATATTTTCTGTTTCATGTACATTATCCTTGTATTTGCTCAAGCGAGAAACTTAAAAGGCAGCCTACACTTTTACTCCCTTGTATCAATCCATCAAATTTTACTAACTGCCTACCTTTCTCTCAAATAAGCTTCCTGTCCACAACTCAGGATTCTCTGGTACCTGATACTTACACCGTCTCTTTTCCCTGCAAATCCAAGAGCCTCTTTACTCCTCATTCCATGTTTAATTTTATACTTCTCCAAAATATCCTCTGAAGTTACTTTACATAAAGCATTTTGAAAGGTTTTAATTTTCCTAAGTTCCCAAATTAAACCATTTCATATCTAGCCCTCCATGACCTATCAGATGAAGATTCAAGTTTCTATTGCGGCATTTAAAGTCTCTTATGACCTGGTCAAGTATAATTTTCCGGCCTTAACTCTTAATACCCCTCTACATTAAGAAGTTTTATGCTTCAAAGGCTGCCTTGTCATTTCCTAAATAATATGGTGTTTTATGATGCTTCTCTCTCTGTCTTGCTGCTATTATGTCCTTTTCTTGGGATGTCCTTACTTCCTTTTCTGCATGGCAGAACTCTAAACATTGTTCAAGGACAGCTTGAGGGCTCCCACAGTTTCCCTGAGAAGGTTTATATACCACCTCCTCTGGGTTCCAGCAATATCTCATGGGTACTCCTTATAACGTATTGCAACATTTTGCCACCGTGCTGATGTCTCTGTGACTTGGTTGAGAAGAACCAGCCTCTTGTAGGACCAGCAAAGGAAGCATTCCTCCTCCAGAGGATCTGAGAGTTAGGAACGCAAGAAGGCAATGTTAGAACGGACAGGAAGTAGGTGAGCCTCACAGTGTATAAACTGGGTGCTGACAGCCTTGCAGCCCAATGGAAGAAAGAGAGTGATGTGTGGGCTATTTTTAGAATTTGAGCAGATTCAAGGGGAACCGGGGTTTAGGGATAAAAGTTCAGAAAACAAAAAGTGGAGCTTAAAAAATAAAGCGAGAGGAAGGAGAAGTTAGTGTATCCGTTATCTTTTTGTTGCATAACCGATCACTTAACCTATCAGTGCAACACTTAGAGATCACTACACACATTTCATTATGCTCAAAGATGATATGGTCAAGAATTTAGATGGGGAATAGCATTTTTTTTCAGGGGAGACATATGTAGACGAAAGTCAATGATATAAAACAGCAAAAAAAATGCTGTTGTATAGAGATGTAATGTTTTGAGAGAAAGGAAGAGGTTTTAATTTATAAAATAGAAAATGGTATGGAGAAGCCTTCATGAAAGGGATACCATTTGGGTTGGCTTTTGAAGAAGAAGTTCGTATCCAGGTTCAAGCTCAAGGGCTAAGTGCGTAACTAAAAGGGCTAAGCTGTTTAAATTACCATGAGTAATTTGTGACGGCTGGAATATAGGGTGTGTGACCAGATGTGAATCACAGAGGAGCTTTGGCACATAAACTGAAGTGTTTGATTTTATTCCTTATGGAGCAATGAATCACTGATTTTTTTTTAGCAGAACTTTCTCTTTTAGAGCCTATCCACATGGTGATACTAGCATATTCTGGAAATGACTGAAGAATGAATAGATGACAGTCACGTATATTTGCATAGGGCTTCTGCCCTGAAATCTCTAACAGGTAAAATGCATTAAGGTTCTGGTGATGAGATTAGAGAGTAAATGAGTCAAAGTGATAAGTATGTCTTTGATCTCAACCCATCATTAATGTTTCAGGATAGGTTCTCCTTATTTATGCAAGAGTATGAGCTCCATGAGGGCTGCTATGTCTACACTGACTATGGCAGTGCCCACTAATACATTAATATTAGATGAACAAGTGAATTAGAGGATTTTTAAATGTGTATCCATCAATGTATGGACACATTTCCTCTAATTTCTTCAAAAACCAAATATTCCTGGTAGACCTAAGTGGTTTCAGAAGTTTGGTTTCGGTAACTGATTTCTATGAGATAATTGAACACTTTTTGTTAATAGTTGATCATTATGTCAAACAGGTCTCAAGAGCAAACTTAAATTAGGTAGAATTATAATATGCTGGAAAAGAAAAATGTTCCCAAAGAGCATTAGTCCCTTTTTGGCACCTTATTACAGATGAATAAATTGAGATTCAGAGAAATTAAATGATTTAGCCCTAGTTATCCAACTAACTCCTTAATGTTGAAGCTAAGATTAGGAGTAGGCTTCTAGTATCAGTCCCACATTAGTTTGATTGTATAATACCACATGACACTTTGATTTTAAAGTCAAATCTTGCTTGAACTCTATGGGGAAAAAATTTCCATCTGGCTCTGCTAAATTCCCAGAGGGGACCTCCACCTTATGTGGCTGTTGAAAAATTTAAATCCTAGGGTAGCAGAACTCAGGAAAGGAAAGGAAATTAATGTTATGGTATAGTTAAACAACTTAGTGTTTTTTAAAAAAGACCTATGTGAACGGATTGTACATTTAGGTAACTTTTTGAGGGCCTGTTTTGGATAATTTAATTCAAGTAGACTGGACTTTGTCTATGGAAGAGGGCTCAGATCTTCATAAAATTCTAAGAATATTCTTTAGAGCCGGTGAGGGGCATAGACAAGGGTATGCAATGGGGAGGTGTTGATCAAGAGTACAAACATTCAGTCAGACAGGATGAGTAAGTTCTGGAGATCTATCGCACAGCATTGTGGCTACAGTTAATAATAATGTATACTTTAAGAAAGTAGATCTTAAATATTCTCAACACACACACATGCGTGCGTGCACACACAAAATGTGAGGTGATGGATATGTTAGCTTGACTGTGATAATCATTTTATAACGGACACATATATAAAAACATCACCTTGTGCGCTGTAAATATATATAATTTTAAAATAAAAAATCAAATTTATTTTAAGACCTAGTTTCCTTTTAAAATTAGAGCTGCTCGACAGTTTTTTTGTAACTTAAAATTTATTATTAGAGGTGAAGAAAACATTAACAGGTATCAAATATTGCCAGTCAATAAAAGAACTGGACCATGCATTTATAAAAGCCATTTTTTTTTCAGATTTGAGGAACTTAAATAATACTGATATAGATGATACCCAGGTATGACAAAGTCAACTTATATGGAACACTTACGATGTCCCAGGCACTGTTTAAGTGCTTTATATATATTATTTCAATTAATCCTCCCAACAAGCCTTTGTGGTAAGTCTTATTACTATTATCTCCATTTTACAATGAGATAAGCAAGACATTTTTTTTTTTTTTTTTGAGATGGAGTCTCTCTGTTGCCGAGGTTGGAGTACAGTGACGTGATCTCAGCTCACTGCAACCTCCACCTCCAAGGCTCATGTGACTCTCGTGCCTCAGCCTCCTAAGTAGCTGGAACTACAGGTATAAGCCACCAAGCTCAGCTAATTTTTTTCTGTATTTTTAGTAGAGATGGGTTTTTGTCATGTTGGCCAGGCTCGTCTTGAACTCCTGACCTCAGGTGATCTGCCCACCTCAGCCTTCCATATCTAACCATCTAACAAAGGGCTACTATCCAGAATCTATGGAGAACTAAATTTACAGGAAAAAAAACAACCCCATCAAAAAGTGGGCAAAGGATATGAACAGACACTTTTCAAAAGAAGACATGCAGCCAACAAACATATGAAAAAAAGCTCATCATCAGTAGTCAGAGAAGTGCAAATTGAAACCACATTGAGATATCACCTCACCTCAGTTAGAATGATGATCATTAAAAAATCAGGAGACAACAGTTGCTGGAGAGAACGTGGAGAAATAGGAATGCTTTTACACTGTTGGTGGGAGTGTAAATTAATTCAACCATTGTGGAAGACAGTGTAGCTATTCCTCAAGGATCTAGAAATATAAATTCCATTTGACCCAGCAATCCCATTACTGGGTATATGCTAAAGGATTATAAATCATTCTATTATCATTCTATTATAAAGACACATGCTCATGTATGTTTATTGCGGCACTGTTCACAATAGTAAATACTTGGAACCAACCCACATGCCCCATCAATGATAGACTGGATCAAGAAAATGTGGCACATATACACCATGGAATACTATGCAGCCATAAAAATGGATGAGTTCATGTCCTTTGCAGGAACGTGGATGAAACTGGAAACCGTCATTTTTAGCAAACTGACACAAGAACAGAAAACGAAACACTGCATGTTCTCACTCACAAGTGGGTGTTAATGAGAACTCATGGACACAGGGAAGGGAACATCACACACTGGGGCCTGGGGAGGGGGGCTAGTGGAGGAATTGGAGGGAATGGGGGGGATTGGGGAGGGATAGCATTAGGAGAAAAACCTAATGTAGATGATGAGGCGATGGATGCAGCAAACCACCATCATGGCACGTGTATACCTACGTAACAAACCTGCATGATCTGCACATGTACCCTATAACTTACATTATAATTTTTAAAAAGACAAAGAATAGATCCTGGGGAGATGCTGGAAAAGCCATGTTTAATAGTAAAGAGTTTCAGTTACACTACTTAGCAGAAGCAGCTCCTTCTAATAATTGCACATTCTCATTTCAACATAATTTACCCATTTTAGCCAATTACTATCATGCCCAACAGAATTCTTCCAAAGTTTAAGCTTTTCTTCACCACTTATAAAGTGGTGAAGAATATTTGAAAAACTTGAATATTTCCCTTAAAGAGTTTTCTAAAAGAAATTTGAAATTTTAACTTTTACTTTGAATCTGGTTGATCAAAATGTATAAGACATCACCACCACATGAGTTAAAACAAAGAATAGAAATAAAAAACAAAAGTTGTATCTACAATCAGCAAATTATTTGATAAGACATTTAAACTATTTCACATTTCGATTTAGCACAAGGATAAACTGGTTCCAAAACACTGCAGTGCCTGATGTCTTTACTGAAAGCAGTGCTCTTCTCAACAAGTCATCTCTTAAGAAAATGGCAGTGTCCATCAATACAAAAATTGTTATATCCAGCAGATAGGATTCTATATAGCTAAGCTAATAAGAGAAGTCTTTGTAAAATTAGGTTAAAAATTAAAAATGTCTTGATAATTACCAGTAATCTCAAAGGCTAAAATCAGAAAAAGTACAGAAAATAGAAGTCCTTATTAATTAATATGAGTTGCTTTGAGAATGATTCTATTCCAAGAAATAAGCAATCATGATAAAAGATGTGATCAATATATGGTATCTTTTAAGCGAAAGCACATTTTTCACCTCAAAGAGGACAGTTTCGAGTTTTACATTCTTAATTGCTTTTTTCCAGAAGAGGATCCCATTTTAAGCCATTATTTGAATAGATTTCATAATCTGAACTCATTTTCCTCTGCAGGATATTTCCATTTCAGTACATAGGATGCAAAATAGAAAATGACTAAGTTATAAAACATTTGTAACATAATAAATGCTAATTTACAATAATTTCCAACAGATACCAACAAGTGTTTATACCCAAGTCTAAAAGTTACTGCAGTGCTAAGGTCAGAACCAACATAATTTTCCTATATGATCAGATTTTGTTTATTAAATAACACCACTGTATCGTGAAATCCAAAAACAAGATTTTAGTGGGTTCTTCCAAAACTGCAGAATTTTCCAAATGATTTGTCTTTGGTTACAGAGCCTTTCATTCCATTTATCCTTTTTAAATCATTAGCGTTGGCAATATTTTCTTGACGTTTTGTTTCTTCTTTTGCACCTTTTCCGTAGCCTCAATCGTCTTGGCCAATTTCCAGGACAACATGTTAGGAACTGTGGAGTAGGAAGGAGACAAAGTCACTGTTGTAAGGAGGCCGCACCGGTCCTTTGCAGCCCATTCCGCAACATACTCAGCCTAAGAGAGCGAGGCGAACGTCTTCATTAAGGACCTTAGGAAAACATGTTTGAACACTGATCTCTATCAATGACTTGGGATTATTAATGAGCCAATCACAATTTCAGATGACTCTTGGTTGTTTCTTTTCTTTAGTTGTGCTGTACACTTCTGTAAGTAGGTTTAAATTCCTAATGGCAACTCGTCATGGGGGCGTCACATTCGCTCCTGTCCCTCAGCCTTAGCAAGGGCTGGTCCCAGGAACTCAGGCTTGGCCACACCACAATGGTTGCCATCGGCCTCCCCTACATCAAGTGGGGGACCAGCAGCTCGGAACCTCACTCTCATATAAAAGTATACAGTTTTCATTGGTGAATTATATCTTAATAAAGCTGGGGGTGTTGGGAGAAAAGAAAACAAGCAAACAAAAGAAAACATTTGGAATGCATGCACACACACACACACACACACACACACACACACACACACACGAATATTTATCAGAAAAGACCTAAAGGATTGTTTATCAAAGAATCTGTATTTGCAGGTTGGAGAAAGAATATCTCCAGAGAGATTAAGTAACATGTCCAAGGTCACAAAACTATTAATGACTGTGTAAGAACTGGGATATAGAACTTTTAATTGGAGGAAGTGAATATTGCTTTTTAGCTATAAACTACACATCCATAAAGGTAATATTTAAATTTAAGATGATGCATTTAAAAAATATTTTAAACTTTCCATGTTGACTTATGACAGAAGACTTAACAACTCAACAAATACCCTCAACACATCCTCCATCTTCAGATAGAACATCGTCAGCAACATTGAAATGCCCCGTGTGCTCTCTGCTTCCTAATCTCAGCCCCCTCCTATCCTCCACAGTGCACGTTTCTCTTGAACTTTACTTTGTTGTCCTTCTCTCACTTTTCTGTGTCCTCTTACCATTATATACATTATTCCTAAAGTCTCTCTCTTCTTTTTTGGATTTTTCTTGCTTTTGAATTTTATTAAATGGGCAGCAAAATGTTAGTATTCTTCTGCAACTTGCTTTTTTTTCATTTAATATTTTTTTGAAGATCCATGCATGCGGATGCACACTGATAATATTTTCAACATTGTACTAATTACCGTTTATGACTATTCCACAATTTGTTCATCCATTCGTTCATTCATTTTTATATATTTGGTTTGTTTGACGGTTGTTTTCTGTTTTTTTTTTTTTCTATTGTCAACTGGGCTGCCACATATGTCCTTATGCCTGTTTCGTGATAAATACATGCAAGAGGCCAGGCTATGCAATGTTCCAGCTTTGCTAGATCATGACCAGCTGTTTTGCTAAGTGGCATTACCAATTTAGACTCACACAAGTGGTAAAGACAAGTCCCCAGTGTCCTAAATCCTTGCCAACACTTAGTGTCACCAGGCTTCTTAAATTTGCCTATCTGGTCAGTGGATATTAGCATTGAAAAGTTATTTTTATTGTGATATGGAGTCCAATATTTTTTGTAAGAAATGCATGTACAATATTATAAGAGGATGCAAAAATCAAAATATTTTGTAAATGTTCACTTTATAAAAAATGAATCAGAAAAACATGACACATGTTACATAAATAAAATCTGTAATGCTTTTGTTATTGGCTGGGTATTTTCACACCTTCCAAGTGGTGGCTGTTGATAAATGCAACAATAATACCTTTAGGTTTATTAATATTTAATGATAATCTTGAATTAATTAAATGAAGTTCAATTTATTCATAGTTATTCCTTATATCCATTATCCTGCTGTTGTAACTCATCCTGGAAGAGAATAGAATGAAACAGAAATCACTTTTATATATAAATGACTCATAGAATATCACATATTGACCTAAGTAGATTATGTTGCAAAGGTATATAGAAGTAATAACACAGTAACTCTTAGGCCTGTTTTGAGATTTCACAATTTGAAAAATCTTTTACATCCTTGGTTGACAAATGCCCTGGCTGTGCTAATTATATGACATTTTCTGACACTAGTGACCTGGCATGGCCTCTCCTGGCTTACATTATAGACTGATTTCTTCCCCCATGGGATCTGAATTGTTAAGGCTAACTTTCTCTTTTAATGTAGTAGAAGAATTTTAGAAACCCTAGACCCCCACTTCTTCCCTCCACTGAAATAGGAGGGTTGTATTAGTCAGTTTTCTTACTGCTATAAAGAAATACCTGAGACTGGATAATTTATAAAGAAAAGAAGTTTAATTGACTCATGGTTCTGCAGGCTATACAGGAAGCAAGGCAGCATCTGTCTATGGGGAGGCCTCAGGGAGCTTTTACTCATGGTGGGAGGCAAAGTGGGAGCAGGTGTCTTATATGACAGGAGTAGGACCTAGAGAGGTGGGGAGGTGCTACATACTTTTTTAAAAAAAAATAAGTCTTGTTCTGTTGCCCAGGCTGGAGCGCAGTGGTGTGATCTCGGCTCACCACAACTTTTGTCTCTCAAGCCCAAGCATTTCTCATGTCTCAGCCTCCCAAATAGCTGGGATTGCAAGTGTGCGCCACCATGCCCAGCTAATTTTTGTATTTTTAGTAGAGACAGGGTTTTGCCATGTAGGCCATAGCTGATCTCAAACTCCTGGCCTCAAGTGATCTGCCTGCCTCAGCAACCCAAAGTGCTGGGATTACGGCTGTGAACCACCATGCCTGGCCCCAGCTACACACTTTTAAATGCTAGATTTCTGATAATGCATTATCTTAATGACAAGACCTCGGTGGATGGTGTTAAACCCTTCAGGAGAAACTGCCCCCATGATCCAATCACCTCTCAGCAGGCCTCACTACTAACATTGGAGACTATAATTTGACATGAGATTTGGGTGGAGACACAGATTTAAACTGTATCGAGCAGCTTGGCTATAAAATCTTGTTATCAAAAATATATAGATAAACTCAGAGAAGGGGAACATTTTTTGGTAAAGATTCAGTCAGTGTCCAAAGTTAAGTGAAATTTAATACATATCTTCTGTTATCAGAGCTCTGAACAGTTTACATCCAGGTATGACAGTAAAGACCGTCTTTGTATTCTGAAATGATTTTGTAATAAGGTGATGAGCATTGACAATGGGGTAACTTCAAGCATTACAATTCCCATAAAAACTGTGAGCTCTGTGCAGTCACCTATCAATAATCAAAAGAGATAGCATTTGGTGACATTTATCTTGTGATCTTCTCAGAACTCAGCATTTTCCCCAAAGACCTATGGCCATCCCAGAGTACCTCAAAATAATGGATGAAAGACAGCAAATGGTTTTCTCTCTGAGGCTGGATTGACCAAGTCTGGGCACTGCCTTTGCGGATTTATTTCCCCTACTCCCTACTGTCTTTGAGTGAGTTCTGCTGTCTTTGATGGCAGCAAGGGACTCAATCTAAATTTCAAGCTGTGAGATTTGCTAGTTCTCATGCCAATTTTCAAAACCTCCCCAAAGAATAAGCTCTACCAATCTAAGGTTCCTTCTTTGCACTAGAAGACCTGGTAGAGAACTGTGAAGATGTGGATTCCCAAACTTCAATTTCACTAATGCTGGTGAATTTGCATACTTCAATACCCCAGGCTCACATATTCAAGAGAGCTAAGGGTATCCCTCTAAGTTCCATCCTTTGTTTATTGCATAACTCCCCTCCCAACTCCACCTGCAGCCTTCTCCCAAGGTGGACTTACCCCATCTGCTAGGTTGCTCTGTCCCCATTTATTCTTCACTTCTGCATGTGGCTTTGCTCGATGTGATATCACTAGCACATGGGAACAATCTCTCTGCTCCATTTGGTTAATTAATCTCCAACTGTGTCTGTGGCTCACCTTGTTCTTATGTTTACAAGATGATAAAAACTGAAAGTTTTCTTTCTTAGTTTTTGTGCATTTTCATATATCACACCAAACAGATTCCAGTTTCCAAAATCCACTGTGGCAAGGCATTCTATTTCTACTAATTCAAAATCTGTAATGCCTCTAACATTAGTAAGTTCATAATTATATCTTAACAGTTGATCTTCTTAACCAGTCATTTTATGTATTTATTATTTAACCTAATAAATTTTTCTTTCATTACAATTATCTCCCTTCATACCATTTTCACCTGGCATTCTTGAAGGCACCTAATCTCATTTTATTGGTTTTACATGATTTCAGATCTAATTAAGATAATCTATATATAAGAGGAAAACAATAAATTAGTGATATCTAGCACTTGCTGAGATCATATTTTGTTCTAGGCAGATGATACTTTGTGTATTAGATGCATTTTCACTTCTTAGAATAACCTATAATGTAGTAATATTCATACCCCCATTTTATGGAAACTGAGGCACAGAATTGTCATAGTCAAGGAGGTAACTTGTGGATGCAAATAACTTATGGATGCAAGTTATTTATCATTGCAAGATGATGCAATGCAAGGTGTCTGACTCCTGACCCACCATTCCTAACATTATTCTCTACTTCCTTATCAATATGACAAGTTTCATCCTCTTGAAATCTTTTCTGAACAAAGGTTTCTTGTTCAGAATCAACAAATCTGATAGTATAAGAATTCAAATGTGCAAGCAATCACCACCACCATTTGTATTTAAGAGAAGGCATGCTGGACTTTAATTCAGAGCATGAATAAGATAATGCTTTATCAAGACCGTTTAGGGAGAGCTTTTTAAGGAGAAAACATCTTCTTCTTCTATCATGGCTTCAAATCAGGCCATACTGATTTTCTACATGCACTAAGGGTGTGGAGATGGGGGTTAGGATAGCAGGGCTACAAGAAAGGATCAGTAGTTCTTGTGCACATGGAATGTCTGTGAACGTTGATACGTGACTACATCACTACCACACAGCTGCTCTGTTCTATGGAGAACTTTTATCTTTTTTTCTTTTACTGTATCTTCATAGTGCTCTGGGTGTCGTAACTTCCTTTTGCTGTTGCTTTTACCTAGAAGTGAATGTGACTTTATCCATTTTGCAAGAAAAATGCCTGGTCAATGTGAATCACTAGGCAATTGGCCATTAGAGGAGGATGTACAACTTTTTATGCTGTAGGATTCCATTTACTACCATGCCATCGAATTCACTGGGAAAAGAGAAACTTTAATGCATGGCTTTATAGAAGTAACTCTAAAACCATTAAGATATGGTCGTAGTGAGGGAGTTGCAGAGGGAGAGAAATAGGGAGTAGGGTTGTCCTCTTTCCTTCTAACCTCCCCTCAGTCTATCCTGCAGTATAAATTCCATGAAGGTGGTGGCCATGTCTGTTTTCATCACTGCATTGTCCTTGGCATGTTGCATAATGTCTAGACTCTAGCGGATGTTCAAGAAATGTTGGACTGTGTGAATGAATAAGAATTTCAGGCTGAAGAATAGAGAGAAGTTGTTTTCTGCATTCTCGAAATCAATATCATATACTTGTCCAGAGAATTGACTAAACTCTGGGTCTTTAGGCAGATCTGGAAGTGTCCTTGGCACAGATTCAGCTCGGTTTGCAGGTTTCTGTTTAGTGTGCCCTGTCGTCATGACTGTACCACCACACCAGTCCCTGGGAAGCGGAGCTGGCACCTTCCTTCACCCTCACATCAACAGGAGGATAGTGGGAGCCTGAGTTTGAGTTTACCTCAAATAAAAGCATGAGCATGTTTAGTCATCAATGTCCATCTTCAGGCAAAAGTGGCCAAATATTAAACAGTTAGTTTTATGGCTGGATTCCAAAAATAATGTACAGTATGTTATTTTGCCCAAATATGAGTCAGCTAAACTTGTATAGTGATGATTTGTGGAACTATTTTATAACTTAATATTTTTCTGGTCTTGAAATTAGTTTTCTAGATTTTGAGCTTGGAGAAATGACAACAATGAAAAAGGAAAGAAAATGAAAATCAAATGTTAGCCGCCCCACCCCCAGGAATATGTGGTTATATTTCATCTCCCTGGATTCTTGCAAAGATTTTTGTATACGCTAGGCAGTAAATATGTGTTGACGTAAATGGATAGGTGGAAGTAATTATATTTTAGATTTAAAAGAAGTTTCTTTCAGTGGAATAAATAATGGCAGTAAATGTTAGATGCATGCTGCTAGGGAAATCTAGCAATAAATTGGTTTTGTGAAGTAAATGAAGAATAAGGTGCAAATTTAGTAGTCAATTTGACCACCTCTTGTATTTGCAATTTCCCCTCCCTCAAAAACAAAAATAAAATAAAAAATCATGTCTAAGAAATAAATACTTAAACCAAACTACTGCTTTTGTCTTTTCCAATTTGTGATTAATAACTTTTCTGTTTCAGATATGCCATGAATTAAATGAGAATCCCACAGAGAACAGTTTGGTCACAGTTTGAAGGCATTCCCAGATGGTTTTAAAGAAAAACTAATTTTAAGAGAATGCGATATAAATGACTAATTTTATCTTTGAAAGTATTAATGGTCTCTTTATCTCAATGACTGGCCAGCTTGTATTCTCTTTACATAAAATGTACATAAATTTAAAGTCATATTAAAAGATTTTCTCAATAATGAAACTGTGAGGATGGTGTAAAAATCGGAAATAGAGGAGGTGAATTCTGGAAAATGTAAGTCTTTTAGCCTTTTGCTAATTGGAATGAAGAATCTGCATGCTTATCAGGAGTCAAGTAAACTAAAAAGGAGAAAAGTTTGCTTCGTTCCCTATTTGATATTCAAAGATCCGACTGCATCCTTTTAGGACTCTCTACCAACTTCCACCATGCCTAGTAAATTCATATGACTTCGTATTCTCTGCCCTATACTTCTCCAGGCTTTGCTAAGATTTTTTTTTTAGATGGAATATTGTTTTGTCACCCAGGCTGGAGGGCAATGACACAATCTAGGCTCACTGTAACCTACTGTTCCCGGGTTCAAGCAATTCTCCTGCCTCAGCCTCCTGAGTAGCTGGGATTACAGGCGCACTCCATGATGCCTGGCTAATTTTTGTATTTCTAGTAGAGATAGTGTTTCTCCATATTGGTTAGGCTGGTCCTGAACCCCTGACCTGGTGATCTGCCCGCCTCGCCTCTCAAAGTGCTAGGATTACAGATATGAGCCACCATTTTTTCTTTTTTTAATTCCTAGACACTTTCCACTTAACTCATGCTCCCAGGATCTGGGTGGTGTATCCCCCTTCGCATAATGTCTGTATATGTGGTCCTGGGGTAGGCAACCTTTAAAGAATCCTATGAGTGGGCAGAATTGAAACAGCTCTCCCGTGATTAGATTCTGTGTTAGAAGAGGCTCGTTTATGTAGCCCTGCGTTCTCTCGGTGACACGTGTTAATGACATGTCAACCCTAGTTTTCTATCAGATGTTAAAATCATCTAGCAAATTCTGTTGATAAAACATAAATTTTGAAAAATTTCTTTTAGATTATTTATAATTCTAACAAAGTTGAATCATTTACTATGTTTTGTTGTAAAATATAGAAAATTCCAACCTATAACAACAATTTAGGAAAACTGTTTCTGTATGATTTGAAATGTCTTGCACTTAGTAGGCAAAGAGAGAGTCATAGAGTGAATTACAGACATTTTAAAAACCTAATTAATTCATAGTAGTTAAATTAATTGTGTGACACTTCTCACCTTAATATTAATGCAGATGTTCTGCCAGTGAATACTGCATAATTTTCATTATTTATTTTTTGAAGAGCTATATAAAATTCTCCATAAAACTCAAAAGGATATTTTTTGATTAATCCATTTTCCAGATGAGGAAGCGAATACCAGAAAAACTGAATGTTTATTGCTTTGAGAAGAATTGATAGATCCCATTTAGTGATAGCAAAATAACAATTTCATGGGTTTTCTTAGGTTTGAGCTATAAAAGATACTTTGTACTAGTAGTATATAAAATATCATTATTTTGTGAGTTATATGTAAATAAAAATCTATTAGAAGATGCATTTTGTGGACGACAGCACTAATCACTAATCATTATGCTAATCATTATGCTAAGATTAGTGCCTGTTCCAGAAACATTTAAATTTTATAATTTATGTGTATAATTTAAGTTTGTAGATGTGATTCATTCGTGGTCTCATTTACTTTACCAGGCATGCATAATTGGCTTTTAAATGGCTCATGGAGTATACTTACAACTATAGGCTAGCTTTTTCTTAAATAATGAATGTTTGTTCTATTCAGGAATAAACAGTTTTCTCTCATTTGTTAGGACAATACATGGATAATGCTAGTATTAATATTTTTACTAAGGTTGTTCACATTTCTTTGATATTTGGATTTTGTAATATTTGGAAAATAAATATATGGGGTTTTTCAAATTTATTTTTATGTATTTCTATGTAGTTTTTTTCTTTAACCTGCTGCCACCATACTCAGATAATTTTTTTGTAGCTGTAGTAGAAACAGGGTTTCACCATGTTGGCCAGACTGGTTTTGAACTCCTGACCTCAAGTGATCTGCCTGCAGCAGCCTCCCAAAGTGCTAGGATTACTAGCATGAGCCACCTCACCTGGCCTGCATAATTCATATTATGAATTATGAACATAATTCATATCTAAGTTACACTGAAACATCTGAAATTTTAAGAATTATAAATGTACTTGAAAACTTAGTATGTGTTTAACAAATATGTTCACTTTTTAGTTATTTTTAAATATTTTAAGTCAACTCACCGCAAAACATTTAAACCCATAGGTAAAAATGAGTTAGATACAATTCCAGTATTAATATTTTTATGATCCATTTATCCAGATTGTTTTAAATGCATATTTTTACTAAATTATTATACTATTTATACCATTTTATAAACTTTTTAATTGACAATATTGTGAATTCTTTTATATGTCAGTAAACATGGAATTGTATAGCCAAATTTAATGACTATACATCATCATAGTATAAATATAGTATATATGTGTATATATATTTATACATATATTTATATGTATTTATTTATTTATATATAATAATTTAAGTCTCAATTAAGCCCCTATTATTGGGCATTTTAGGCTAGAGTCAAGCTTTCTTTTCAAATATAAAAAGACTGTGGTGAACATACTTGCACATTCACATATCAACCACATGTTTTTTTATGCTAGAGTTCTGAAGTTTTCATTGCCATACTAAAGGCAATATGCAGGCCAGGTGAGGTGTCTCATGCTAGTAATCCTAGCATTTTGGGAGGCTGCTGCAGGCAGATCACTTGAGGTCAGGAGTTCGAAACCAGTCTGGCCAACATGGTGAAACCCTGTTTCTACTACAGCTACAAAAAAATTATCTGAGTATGGTGGCAGCAGGTGCCTGTAATTTCAGCTACTCGGGAGCTTGAGGCAGGAGAATGCTTGAACCCTGGAGGCAGAGGTTGCAGTGAGCCAAGATCCCACCACTGCATTCTGGCCTGGGTGAGAGAGACTCCATCTCCCCCAAAAATAAATATATAAACAAGCAAAAAAATAAAGGCAATATGCACTTTTTTTTGAGACTTTTGCTTGACTTTGCCAAATGTTCTCTGAAGAGATCATGCTAATTTAAATTTTTTCAAACATGTATGAATCCCCTTTAAATTCTTGGCCTTATGAACAGTGAATCTTATTTTAAATATTTGACAGAGTGCTTGTAGTAGGCTGAACAGTAATCCTCCAAAAGACATGTTCACGTCCTAATCCTGGAACCTGTCAATATCAACTTGTATGGCAAGAGTAAACATTACCTTATATGGCAAAGATGTGATTAAATTAATGATCTTGAAAGAGGTTTATACTAGATTATAGGAGATTCTCTGTGTGGGTCCTAAATGTAATCACATGTCTCCTTACAGTTGAAAGATAGAGGGAGTTCTGAGGTAGATGTGTAGAGGAGAAGGCAACATGAAGACAGAGCAGAGAGTGAGAGAGATGTGGCTACAAGCCGAGGAATACTGACAGCCACCAGAGCTAGAAAAGGCAAGGAAAAGATTCTTCCCAAAAGCCATCAGAGGGAGCATGGTTCTACCAACACCTTGGTTCAGACTTCTGGCCTCCAGAAGGGTGAGAGTATAAATTTCTGTTATTTTAAGACACCTAGTTTGTGCGTCAGGAATTTAATACAGTGCTATACAGGGTTCACTGTTTTTGAAGATATTAATAATAGTTTCAAGGAAAAGTCTCTGAACCAAATTCTCAAGAATCATCAGGACCTAGTCAAGTTCCTACTTTATTTTTATTTTTCATTTCTATTTATAGTTCTCTATTTCTTATCACCTCGGTGGTCAGTCAATGGGTCCCAGAGCATTAGACCACTTCGTTGGCTTTGTCCTTACCTGAGTTTTCTCCCTAGGAAGATTTCATCTATACCCAATAATTTAGTTATTGCTATGCACTGATAAGTCTCAGATTCATGATTTTGCCTAATATCACACTACTGGAGTGTAGACTACTAGACAGTTGCTCTATGGATATATTATTAGCACCTCACACCCAACATATCTATTGTAAATTCCACAGCTTGTTCTACTTCTTTAATTATCTACCATGGTGATTCATATTTCCCACCACTAAGATATTTAAGCCAGAATCGCTCATCTTCTCATTTGTCACCTCCACATGAAATCAGTCATGAGGCAATATTGATAAGGTATCCTTAATATCTCTCGTTCCACTCCATCTGTGATGCATGATAAAAAGCCATCATGGATCACATTCACATCTGTAACAGCTGCTTCATTGTGGACCACCCAGCCCCCCATCCCAGCTACCTATTAAACATCATCTACAGTGTAGCCAAGACTTCTTTCTAACAAACATTGATGGCATCACTTCGTCACTCAGGACCTTGTTACAAAATAAAGCATAAATGCTCAGATATAACAAGTGAGGGCTTTGGCTCTCTTATTCCTGCCCATACACCTTCCTGCCACTCTGTCTTTGCAAAATTCTGCTCCAGTAATTTGTATCAACTTCAGCTTCTAAATTTGCATGTGTCCCCACAATTTCCTTGCTCAGACCATTCTCCCCCAGAATATCTTCTTTTAGGTAATGACTAGTACTTCAAACCTTAATGCAAGGTTTTAAAATCTCTGAGAAACTTGCTTGATTCCCCCCAGTTTGTCATCAAAAGCATTTCCATGTGGTCAAATCAGTACTGAATATAAAATGTACTCAAATTTTATATTGAGTACTAATTTTGGCAAATCTGCTTGTCTCCCCATTAGACTGTGAGGTCCTTGAGGATAAGGATTGTTTGTTATCCTTATCTCTAGTTCCTGCCAAAGTGGCTACTAATTATTAGAAATTAACCAAATATTAGCTGATATTTATTAAACACTAAATATTTGCTAGGCATTTTGCTAAGAGTTCTACATACTACATCAGATCTAATTGTGACAATGCCTCTAGGAAGTAAGAATCATTACCTTCATTTTAGAGGTGAGAAATTTTATTCTTTGAGAAGTTTGGGAAATTTCCCAAGGGCACACATTGAGTAAAGAGTTGGCCCAAATTTGAATATTGGCAGTTTGACTTCAGAGTCATTGTTTTCCTAATACTACTCTAATATTATACATTTTCCTCTAAGCATTGCTTTAGCAGCATCCTACACAATTTGATATATTGTATTTTGTTTGCTATTTGGTTCAAAATATTTTTAATATTCCCTTGAGACTTCCTATTTGCCTCATAGGTTGTTTAGAGAACTTACTTTATAAGTCAGATATACTTCATAAACCAGATTTTTATAAGGCAGAATATAGTCAGTCTATGTTGGTGAATGTTTCATGTCCAATGAAAAAGATTGTGTATTCTGCTGCTGTTGGGAGGAGTGTTCTATAAATATGAAATATGCTGAGTTGGTTGATAATATTACTCAGGTGTTCTATACCCTTACTGATTTACTGTGTACTTGTTCTGTCAATTACGAGAAAAAAGTGTTGAAGTCTCAAGCTATAAATTCAGATTTTTTTCTGTTTTCATATTTATCAGATTTTGCTTTGCATCCTTTAAAGCTCTAAAGTACATATTTAGAATTGTTATGTCTTCTTAGAGAATTGACTCTTTTATCAAGACATAGTATCCTTATTTATCACTGATAATATGTCTTCTCCTGAAGTCTACTTTATCCATTGGCATAGCTATACTAGCTTTCTTGGGTTACTTTTTCCATGCTTTAACTTCTTCCATCTACTTGTTTTTAAACTATCTGTATCTATGTAACCTGTCTATACATATGTAAAGTGTGTTTACTGTGGACAGCATATATTTGGGTTTTGATTTTTTTACCATCTGTTAGCTGTTTTTTATTTGTCTTATCTGTTTGTTTCTTTTTTATTTACTTGTTGTATAAATTTTCCATTTTTATGTTTCTGTTTTCCCCTATATTATTTACTCAATTTTGTCAATTTTTTTATTGTTTTCTCTGTAATTTGCAATAAATATCAAGTACAGTCTACCTGCAAACATTATAATTCCATGGCATGCAATATGTAAGGACCTTAAATAATATATTCTGAATTTCTCCCTCCCCTCCTTTATCTTACTATTTTCATAAGTGTAACTTTTAAATATGCTACAAACACGCAGTATGTTGGTACCATTTTGGCTTTAGTTATATTTTTTAAATATTTATTTTTTCTTAAAAATAAGAAAAGCTTATTTTATATTCATTGATTTTCTTTTCAGCACTCTTCATTTCTTTGTGTAGATTGAAGTTTCTGTTTGCTATCATATTCTTTCTGCCTATAGAACTTTCTTTACCATTTTTGAAGGGTAGATCTGTTGGCAATGAATTATTTCAGTTTTTCTTTGTCATTATGATATGGTTTGGTGCTGTTTCCCCACCCCAAATCTATTCTTTTAGCTCCCACAATTCCCACGTGTTGTGGGAGGGACCCAGTGGGAGATGATTGAATCACGGAGGTGGGTCTTTCCCATGCTGTTCTCGTGATAGTGAATGGGTCTCATGAGATCTGATAGTTTTAAAAACGGGAATTTCTCTGCACAAGCTCTCTCTTTGCCTGCTGTCATCCACGTAAGATGTGACTTGCCCCTCCTTGCCCTCGATGATAAGGCCTTGATTGTAAGTCCTCCCCAGCCATGTGAAACTGTAAGCCCAATAAACCTCTTTCTTTTGTAGATTGCCCAGTCTCGGCTATATCTTTATAAGCAGTGTGAGAATGGACTAATACACATTATTGCTTCATTTTTGAAAAACATTTCAAAATATTTTCTGAATTCACATTTCCTTTTTTTTTTTTTTTTTTTTTAGCAATCCATTGTCTTCTAGCTACAAGTCTGCTATAGTTCTTATCTTTGTTCTTCTGCATGTAATGTGTCTTTTTCTGTAGCTGCCTTCCAGATTTCCTCTTTGTCCTTTGTTTTTAGCAGTTTGAATATGATATATACCTGGGTGGATTTTGTTTGTTTTTTATCATGCCTGGTGCTGTCTTTTTTGGCTCTAAAATTTAGTGTTTGTCTTTAATTTAAAAAAATTCACAGCCATGATTTCTTCAAACATTTGTTCGGCCCTGTTGTTTTTCTTCTCTTTCTGGTATTCTATTTACATGTGAGTTAGACCATTTGATATTTTTCACCTCTCTTGGATACTCTGTTTCATTTTTTTCCAAACCTTTCTCTCTATATATTTCTGTTTCAGTAGTTTCTATTAATCTACCTTCAAATTCCACGATTCTTTCTTCAACTATGTTGGCTATTAATGAAGCTATTAAAGCATTCTTCATCTGTGTTACTGTGGTTTTATTCAGTCCTAACATTTTCATTTGATTTTTTTTTTTTAACAGTTTCTGGCTTTCTGCCAAACTGAACCTGATCTTTCATTATATCCTTCTTTTCAGTTAAATCCTTTAACATTTTCATCATAGTTATTTTAAATTCTTTATCAGATAGTTCCAACATCAGTGTCATAGTCGAATCTGGTTTTATTGCTTTGCTTTGTCTGTTGGGAGTGTGTTGGTGGTTTCTATTTTTTTTACTTTTTGCCTTTTTATATACTTTATGTTTTTACTGTTGAAAATTGGACACCTCTTGTAGTTAAATGGAAATTGAAGTCAACAGTTTTTTATGCCTAGAAATGGACATGCCTTTCCTTCTGCTGGGCCTTTAGTGCAGGAGTTTGAGTAAATCTAGTTAGGAGTGGGGTTAGGTATGAAGTGTGTTGTCACTGTTATTTTTTTTTCCCCATTTATTTTATTGCATTTTAGGTTTTGGGGTACATGTGAAGAACATGCAAGATTGTTGCATAGGTACACACATGGCAGTGTGATTTGCTGCCTTCCTCCCCATCACCTACATCTGGTATCTCTCCCCTTGCTATCTCTCCCCAGCTCCCCACCCCCCACCGTCCCTCCCCTATTTCCTCCCAACTGACCCCAGTGTGTAGTGCTCCCCTCCCTGTGTCCATGTGTTCTCATTGTTCAACACCCGCCTATGAGTGAGAACATGCGGTGTTTGATCTTCTGCTCTTCTGTCAGTTTGCTGAGAATGATGGTTTCCAGGTTCATCCATGTCCCTACAAAGGACACAAACTCATCATTTTTGATGGCTGCATAATATTCCATGGTGTATATGTGCCACATTTTCCCTGTCCAGTCTATCATCGATGGGCATAAAATAGGTTTCAAATTCCTCTAGCAACATCTTGTTTTCAGGATTGAGGCAGGGTTGTCAAACATGTTTTGTTTTCTTTCAATGTCTGCTCTATCCTCAGCTTTAGGTCTTTCCTTTGCACTGAACCTTAGAGAAAGTCTTCTTCCATACTTGTGTTTCTCTCCAAGCAGCATTGTGGATTACTTAAGATATGTTACTTTGACAGTGAGAAGTGGCAGCAGGGGGGTGTTTTCTGTTCCCATTTCACCACGCTATTAGACAGACAACATATCCCTCGATATTGGAGTATGGTTTCCTTGGTTCTCCTACCCCTTCCAGTCTGTAGCTTTCAACCCAGAACCTGTCTGTCTTTCTTCCCCAGTGTTAGGTTATTTCTTTTGTTTTCCGTTTTCTTCCTTCAGCTGAAATGAGTTTTCTCCAGTGCTCAGGAGAAGCAATGTTAGTTCCCCTCCCCCCGGACACTTTACTTAAACTTTCTCCAATATGATATTTTTCAGTGTCTCCAGCAGTTTCCCCAGTGAGAGAATAATCTCTCCCCAGCTTTCTTTATCTTAGAGTGAAAACTAGAAGTCTCTAGAACTCTTATTTTTTACTAAATCATTATACTAAAGACAGGAGTAAGCAAACGTTTCAGTCTCAAGACCTCTTTACACTCTTAACAATTATTGGAAACCCCATATTTAGTGTATTAGAAACACAACTAAAATATTTTTAAATAATGTATCAATTCATTTTAAAATAAGAATAATAAGCCCATTATATGTTAACAAAAGTTTTTTGAAAATTAAATATATTTATAGAACAAAATATAGTTAGTGATAAATATTTTAGGGATTGTTTTATAATTTTCCAAATCTATTTACTGTCAGGTTTAAGAGGCCACACAGCTGGATTCTCACAGTTGCTTTCCGCAACCAGTGGGTTGCCATGTCACAGTCACACATCATAAAACCTCTGGAAAATCCCACTGCAAACTCAGGAGGGAGAGTGAAAACTGGAAATGACATTTTAGTAATATTACAAAAACAGTTTTGATCTTACAGACCCCCTGAACAAGATCAGGATTGACTTCCCCCAATGGGTCTAGAATGACTGCAATAAAGAATAAACATGCTATGCTCCTGGCTTCTGACCCTCACACTAATGAATATATATCAAGTCCTAGAGGGATAGAAAGTTCAGTTGAGCTTGGTTATACTTCATTTTGTAGGACTTAAGAAAGAGAAAAATAAAAGAGTGAAAGGGAACCTATTCGATGTCTTGTGTTTGAACTTGTGTTTGAACCCAGGTCTTCTGACTGTAGAGCCTGTGTTCTTTCCCCCATGCCATTCTGTCTCTAATGGGTTGGAAAACAAGCAAGCCAAAGAGCACTTTTTGATTAGTGCATATCTCCTGTACCATCTCACATTGGTCTTCCAAAAACTGATAGCAGCATCTCTTAGCCTCTTTGGCAGTAAACAAATATTAAGATTATTAGATCTTATAGAAGCTAGATGAGCCTTGCCTTTGGGCATTTAGCGTTGTAGAGGTTTGTATATACACATGCAGTTCATAGACTTCTGCCTATCTCATTAAGCAAACATCTTTAATACTTTTTAAAAGTTCATGTTGTGTGTTGTTCTAAAGAGTCTTATGGTGCATATCTTACTTGAACTGGAAAATGGTTGATGTCAACTTGTAATTTCTTTATTTTTCATGACTAAAAGGAATTCAAAATGTAAAATCTGTTATTAATAAAGTAATAATTTTATTAATTATTATAAAATAATAATTTGATATTCCCTTCTAATGTAGGCATAACTCAGTGGCAGCCTATTATCATCTGACCTTGGTATAAGCGCATCTATGGAATTTGAAACTGCTTTAATTGATCCGCTAAGGACACTATTGCCAGAATGCTTGACAATAAATAATGACAGGATAGATAATATTGTATGATGAAGTGTGAACATATTCTTTGTTCTTCCTTAAAGGCCACTGAATCTTTGTTGAATTTCATGATGTATTAATATATCACTACACATTTTAGGTCCTGAAGCATACAATATATTCTAGCCAGAATGCTTGCCAAGATACTAGTGCCAAAATTGAAATACTGCAATGTGTTTATTGAACAGCATAAACATAATAAATAGGACTGCAGGTTTATATTTCACTGTGAAACCTCAAAGCAATCAAAGGAGAGGGAGAGAGAGAAAAAAGGAGAACTCACAAGTTCTGAAAAACTAAAACCAATTCTTAGGCACTTACCAATATAATTAATAATGCAAATATCATGAGAGAAATACCCTGTCTTTATTGAACTCCAATTTTCAGTGTGTTAGATTCTTTCCTGACATTGTTTCTATTCTTCACAATGAGTTTCTGAGGCAAGTGATAATCCCATTTTACAGATAAAAAAACTAAGGTTCAGAGAGGAAAGACGTAGCCCAAGACACAAAGTTAGTAAATGACAGAGCTTATTTTTGAACCTCTGTCAGCTGAAGTGCAAAACCTACACCATGTACATTCCAGAAAGCTGATTTTTTAACAGTAGAAAATAAGTGAACCAAATTTATAGTAAAAAAGTTAATATTTGTTCTTAGAAACTTGAATGTAACCTAGTGTTAAAAGGCAATTCAGTATGCAGAATTATGTTCCAATGAACTTTAAAAATCTGTAACCTGATTCATTGCATGCAAGTCTTACTAATTTAAATGTTTTTTTAATTTTTTCAACGTTTATTTCATAAGGCAAGTAATAAATTTCAATTTTACAAACACTGTAATATTTTTGTAGCTTATATTTTATAAACATTGTCATATCACATGTGCCAAATCAATTCAGTGACTCAAATTGTAAGATACTGATTGAGAAAGTTGTCCAGATCATGATACTTTTCATGTTTCAATTGTGGATTGCATTTTCATACGATTTGTCTCTCATCCATCAAAATACTGACTGATAATATATTATAGAAGTCTCTGTTCTGGGTGCTAAGGTTTATAGAGTATGAGAAACAGTATTTGATTTAAATTCACTTTGTAAACTACTCATTGATTCTAGATTGTTTCTCTAATATCAACAGCCATTATGTATGTATATTTCAATTGACTCAGTGTTTTAAACACAATGTTGTTTGTATAGCATCACAGAAAATTCTATAGAATGAGCACATCATCTTCCCTCAGAAATAAAGGACTGAAGAATCAGAAGATAAGTAACTTATGCAAATTGACACTGCTAGTAATTGGCAAAGTCAGAATTCACATATAAGAATATCAGATTTTATGAACCATGTTCATTTGACAATATGAAGGTCCCACCTATTCTCACTTTGCTGAGAGAGAATGTGGTCTCCATATTACCACATTATGATTCATTCTTTCTTCTATGCTTTTTTTTAGACAGAGTCTTGCTCTGTTGCCCAGGCTGGAGTGCAGTGGCACGATCTCGGCTCACTGTAGCCTCCACCTCCCACGTTCCATTGATTCTCCTGCCTCAGCTTCCCAAAGAACTGGGATTACAGGTGTGCACCACCACACATGGCTAATTTTTGTATTTTTTTAGTAGAGATTGGGTTTCGCCAAGTTGGCCAGGCTGGTCTCAAACTCTGACTTCAAGTGATCAACCTGTCTCAGCCTCCCAAATTGCTAGGATTAAAGGCATTTGCCCAACCTTTATCATGATTCTTATAACAGACTAAATTATGTCATGATGACATTGCTTATTTATATGTTAAGCATCATAAAAACAAAATTCTTCTATGTACACCAAATCTAAACTATCAGGTAACTTTTATCTATTTTTATGGGTAAAACAAAACAATTTTATCTTTACTTTGAAAAGCACTTTCCAAGACATTCATATAAATAGATTAAATTTACTTTCATCTCTCTTATTTTCCTGATGCAGGTAGTTGACATATTACTGGATAATGTTTGTATTCTGTTTTAGCACTGTCATATGTTCTTTAAATGGATTATCTTATTTAGTATCACTTTTCATTCACATTAGTGATGAAGAAACTAGGTTAACTGAATTGAAGATTTGACCACCTTCACATGGTCAGTGTCTCAGTCTGGCATTGAACACAGCCTGTTGGACTCAGAGCCTAAGGATGCAGGATGGTCATTCATATTTAATTTGATGACATCATGTCACCTCAAAGTGAAATTATTTCTGAATTGTTAAGAAGGCTTGTAAAATATGTTTCAAAAAACCATTTTCTTGAAGTATAGAATATATAAATGCTATAATCACAATGGCCCAGTTTGAAGAATTTTCAAAATTTATATCCATGTCAGTAACCCCCAGATAAGAAACAGAGCATTATTATTTCTCCGGAGCCCTTTTATCTTCCCTTTGAGCCACTGTCCTCCTACAAAGGAAAGGCCTGTACAGAAACCTAATACTAGATTTTATTTCTGCCTATGTTTGAGCTTTATGGAAATATAATTATACTGTGTGTGTCCTTTTGTGTTTGGTTTCTGAGATTAGCTTTACTAGAATCCAGTCCTGAGATGGACAGTGACAAACAGGAAGTTGACTGGGGAGCCCTCTTGGCAGCATGGCCAGTGAGGGAGTAGGGGAGGGAGGTTCTGGCAGAAGGAGGAGTTGAAGGGAGATGCGGTTGCCCCAGAGACCTCATCTGGGCCCACACAGGACTCTAGAGCTACATGGCACAAATGAGCAAGGGGGCCAGGCCTTGACCAACTCAGTCTTGAAGAGGGCATTGAGGAGGTGCACTTGCATCTGCTATAGTCCACCAGCCAGGCTGCTGGGATCCACATGCTTCATTTAATCTCATGGGGAAGAGTTACCCCAGGGAGTGGAATGAAGCCCTAGCTGCAGCAGCTGGTCTCTGGGCTGCACTGCCCCTCCTCATGTCCTCTCTCTCCTGCCAGTACTAGATTCCCTGCATCCTCTCTGTTTGTCTAAATGGATTGCCAGGTAAAGTGATCCAGATCACCATCTGAACACCATGCCTGTCTTAGGCTGCAGCACTGCTCCACAGGCCATCACAGCTGGGCGGGGAGTATCAAAAACACCCCAGTGAATTACCCGATGCCAGGTATGTCCTTTCCAGTCTCCTTGTGAATATCATGGGCTTGCCGCTCCGTAATAGCATCTCCTCTGATCTGCCATCGCCTAACAAGGCAACACCACTGTGCTTTGCAACATTGCCTGTGCGCATCTAGGCAGTGCATTTCTTAGGACTTTGGTAAACCATGTGTTATACAGGACAGAGTATAGAAACCTGGTGGGTGTTCTGGCCTTTATGTATCCCACAATCTATACTTTGTCGTGTTCACTTCTCAGTATCTTTTTATTTTTGTTTTTCTATTGTTGGCTTTGCTTTGGACCATTGCTACCTCCAAATTTCAGAGAGCCATCTTAGTCGCATGACAGCACTGTCTTCTGGTGTCCTTTTTGAGAGTTAAATCTTATATAAAAGGTGGTTGTTCCCATATCAATAAGCTGTTCCTTAATAAACTTTATGTCCCTCCATACTTGGTCCTAGACCCTGAACCCATCCTCTCAGCTCTAGCCACGCATGTTGGGTAAGTGCCACAGCTCCTTCAGTGTAGGGACCCTTCTCTGTTAGCAGAGCCAGCACTTACCCAGCTTGATTATGTTGTTTTCTGACCTAGTTATTTGTCTGGCAGGCTGGAGGAGAGGCAGACTGTATCTTGATGAGGGCACTTGCTATCTTGCAAGGCAGAGGCCTCTGCATCATGTTTATGCCAGGCAGAGATGATAGCCTTAATGAAGTAGGGTGGGGTACTTGTTTAGACCCAGGAGGTTCTGGGGAATCTAGTGATAAGAGCTTTTCAAGTGCACCAACTGAGATATTCCAGATCTCAAGGTCCCCCTCTTTACTAGCACAGGACCAGGACTTGGCACAGCTGACTTGCTGGGGCTAGCTGAGATGTCCAATTTCCCTTATAGTTAAGCCCTAAGCCTTATCATCAGCCTGTTCTACATCTGACTACAGGAAATGAGTCTCTTTATATGATATCAAGGAGACTGCAGTAATTAGTCTTGTAAGATGAGGACGTCCATCCGCATTTTAACTCCCCTGACATTCTCCATATATAAGCATGTCTCCTCAAGAAATGGACCTTATTTTTTTTTGCTCCCCTTGAATCTGGGCCGGAGTTATGACAGTCTGTGACTAATCAATGTGGCAGAAGTGATGGTTATGTTCTTGGACTTCCAAGCCCATTAAAGGACTGGCAACTTTCTCTTTCTCCTCTTGGAACCCAGCCGTCATGCTGTGAGGTACCCACACAACACGAAGAGGTCACATGAAAGAGGACTGGGTGCTCCAGTCAAAATCCTAAGCTGATATCCTAGCCAAGAACCAGAATCCAATGCCAGCCACCTGAGTGAACCATATTGGATGTTGCCGAATGTGGAGCCCTCAGACGACTCCAGCCAATCTCACATGAAGAAGAAAAGCTGCCTCGCTGAGCCTGGTCAACCTGCAGATTATGAAAGATAATCAAATGGTCGTAATTTAAACCAGAATTTTGGGGGTGATTTGTTATGCAGCAATGCAAAACAGACATCGAGTCCCTCTGATCTGTTCACTTTGCTGTAAATTGCTGCTTTCAGGTTTTCATTGACTTTCTCTTATATACCCTAACCAAGAGCCATCTGATCCCATTACCGGAGTTACTAGTCTACCCAAACCTTTCAAACAGCCATGATATTGTATCCTCCAATGTATCCTTTTCTTCCATTAAAATTTTTAATAAATGTACCATCGTCTCATCCCAGGGGCTCTCACTTCTCTACTGATGATGGGTCTCCATTGTTAGCTGTGTGGTGGGTGATGCTTGGACTATCCCTTGTACCAACCCTCTTTTCTTCAGTTCACCAGGAAACAGACTCTAAAACTCAATGAGTTGCAAAAAACAAACAAACAAACAAACAAACAACAACAACAAAAAAAAACAGACTTGGAAACTCAGAGAGTTGCAAAAACAAAAAAGTTTATTTCAGAGTCCTCTTGACAACACCATCTCCGAGGGGCTCAGAGAAGCAGGTTGGGCAGAGGGAGAATTTGAGCTAAGATGTAGTTGCACCAAAGGCCTCAGCCAAACCCATGAGGTGTTCTGGAGTAAGGACTGTTCTCCAGAGATGTCCCATATTGAGGCGAAGGGGCAGGCCCATTTCAGCCACTTATTGGATGCAGGTTGTTCCTTTTGCCAGAGGAAGTCAGGCATGAGCCTTCTGCAGGCAAAACTCCTAAAGCTGGGAAAATGATGACCTCAGGTTGAAGTGTGGATTCTCTGTAGCACACCATGTCACCCAGGACAGCATCTTTTCTTGGTTATAATTGTGAGATCCATCCATGTTGTCATGTGTAGCAATAGTTTTTCTCCTTGTGTCACTATCTTAAACTTTTTTGATTGCTTCTATTGCTATGAATGTTCTTGATATCTTTTGATGATATATATCTATATTTGGGGGGAGTTGTATATCTGAAAATAAAATTGCTGGATCAGAGGATACTGTATATGTAATTCCATTTATAGCAAACACAGTTTTCCAAAATGTTTTAAGCAATTTATACTTCCATCAGCAATGTATGAGAGTTCTGTTATATGTGGTTTTATAGTTTCATATGCCATTTTAATTTTTGGAAATGTGACACTTAAAATATGCATATATACTTTATATGTTTATACCTGTGTGTATGTTTCTGATAATTCTCAGAATGCTATATTACCTGGAATTATTTAGAATCTACTTTAAACATGGAAGTTAACTTTATTGGATTGTTTTGACTATTTTAGTATTGAAACCCTAGCTAGACTTATCGAATTTTTCTACCAATTTTTAAAAAATTTTATTTTTCCTTAAGTTATTGGGGTACACATGGTATTTGATTACATGAGTAAGTTCTTTAGAAGAGATTTGTGAGAACCTGGCGAACCCATCACCCGAGTAGTGCACCATATTTGTTGTCTCTTATCTCTCCCTGGCTACTCTTCGCCTCTAGTTCCCAGAGTCCATTGTATCATTCTTATGCCTTTGTGTCCTCGTAGCTTAGCTCCCACATACCAGTGAGAAGATACGATGCTTGGTTTTCTATTCCTGAGTTACTTCAATTAGAATAATAGTCTCTAATCTCATCAAGGTGATTGCAAATACTGTTAATTCATTCCTTTTTGTGGCTGAGAAGTATTCTATCAAGTATATAAATATATATGTGTGTGTATATATATATATATCAGAAATTTTAATCTACTAGTTGATTGATGGGCATTTGGGTTGGTTCCACGATTTTGCTATTGTGAATCATGCTGCTATAAACTTGTGTTTGCAAGTATGTTTTTCAAACAATGACTTCTTTCCTCTAGGTAGATACCTAGTAGAGGGTTAAACAAATCAGTAAGAAAAAAAAAAAATCCCATCAAAAAGTGGGATAAGGACATAAATAGAGAATTCTCAAAAGAAGATATACAAATGACCAATAAGCATATGAAAAAATGCTCAACATCACTAATGATCAAGGCAATGCAAATCAAACCACAATGTTAAGACTGCCTTATTCCTGTAAGAATGGCCATAATCAAAGAACCAGTTAAACTTTTACCTGTGTAAAGCTTTAACATAAATAACAAAGACATTTTCTTTTATTGACACTAATTTTATATCCCTTGCTATCTTCAGAAAGAAAAATGTATTGATTTTATTTTCAAGATTTGTATATTCTATGATAGATATAGGAAGACCAAAAGATTGCTATTTCTCAACATCACATGTATCTGTAAGATACCCAAATTTCCAGATAGCATATTATGGCTTATTGCCTTCCACACATGAAGTTTTCCAAATATTTTAATCTACTTGGAAAAAAAAGAATTATGGAAACCACAAAAGAAGGAAATAATTTTAAAAAATTAACTGTAGTCTCATGTATCATTCTCTTTTCAGCATCTTTTTTTTTACTTTATAACTTAGAAAAATGGAATACTGTCGGTAACCACCTTTTCTTGCCTAATATTTTATATTGGCTAGTTTCTTTATCAAAAAACAAAATCCTAAGTTACCATTTTAAAAATTGTTTTATACTTTCCATACAGTAGATATATCATAAATCATAATTAATTTAAATAACCTATTGCTGGACAGTTGGATTGTTTTTATTTTTTTGCTCCTATAAAATATGTGTGTGTGTGTGTGTGTGTGTGTGTGTGTGTGTGTGTTTCATTTACCAATTGAGCTTAAATTCTAGAAGAAATTGCTAGTCTAGGTTAGAGAGTTTTCCTAGATTTTGTCAAATTAACCCCAGACATATTCTTATTTGAAAATGATACACCTACCTCTGCTTTTACGAATATGAATTTTCTACACTTAGGCTAATATACAGGTTTAACAGTGAATCACCTTTGCCAATCTGATATATGAATAATAGATGTAATTACTTTAATTTGTATTTCTTCCTCAGTAGTTATACTGAATTTTTTAGCAGATTTATACTGGACAGATTATTAATTTTGTACATTTTGTTTTACTCATTTTTAATTGGTTTGCTCATCCTTTATCAATTTCTATCAACTATAAACCTTTTGCTGTCCCAAGTGCCAGTATGTCTCATATGCCATATCCCTTATGCCAATGTCATGTTTATATCTTGCCATTGTCTTTCAACTCTTATTGTAATTTTGACATGTTCTTTTTTTGTTTGTTGGTTGGTTTATGGTTTGGCCTTATGCTTATAAAAAACATTTTGGGAGGCTGAGGCGAGCAGATCAGAAGATCAAGAGATGGAGACCACCCTGGCCAACATGGTGAAACCCCATCTCTACTGCAAATGCAAAACTTAGCTGGGCATGGTGGCACGACCCTGTAGTCCCAGCTACTCGAGAGGCATAGGCAGGAGAATCCCCTTGAATCCGGGAGGCCAGGTTGCAGTGAGCCGAGAGCCGAGATCGTGCTGCTGCACTCCAGCCTGGCGACAGAGTGAGAATTCGTCTCAAAACAACAACAACAACAAAAAAAACAAACAAAAAAAAACTTTACAATATCTGGTTATTCTGCTGATTTTAGTCTCCAGTCAGATGTTATAACAATAGTCAACGGCCTACTGTTTTAGTTCTGTGCTTTTTATAGTGTTTTCTATGGCTGGTATAGCACGTCTGTTCCCATACCCCCTGCAACACACATGAATGCACACACCATTATAACCACTACCGTGAATATGCACCAGATAAATATCCACCCTTTTGGGAAGACTCTGATCAAAGAATGACCTTTTCATTGGAGCCTTTCCTGACTTGGCTCCCTTTCTCTTCTTTGTTAACTTGACTGTTCTTTTCTTCATCTTTCCTTCCACCACCTCAAAGCTATCTATCAAAACACCTCCAATATTTTAAGGCCTAAACTCAATAACAGATGTGTATGATCTTAACTCTAAGTTCTTTGACAAAACTCATGTTCATCTCCATACCCCCAGAGTGTATGTTAGCACTTGCTGCAGGAGAGTTGCACAATAAATGTCTGTTGAGTGCTTGTTAGATACTTTATTTATTTAGAAACCGAGTCTCGCTCTGGTGTGATCTCGGCTCACTGCAACCTCCGCCTCCTGGGTTTAAGCAATTCTCCTGCCTCAGCCTCCCGAGTATCTGGGATTACAGGCACATGCCACCTCTTCCAGCTAAGCTTTTGCATTTTTAGTAGAGACAGGGTTTCACCATGTTGGCTAGGCTGGTCTCAAACTCCTGACCTGAAGTGATCCTTTGGCCTCAGCCTCCCAAAATGCTGGGATTACAGGCATAAGTCACCATGCCCGGCCTGTTAGATACTTTTAGATACATGAATGAGGGAAGGTATTTGCCCAGACCCAGAGAGCTCTGAGGAAGCACAGCCAAGCCTAATGCCAATGCTAGGTTCTGTGGAGTGCACCCCATTACTGCTATACTACTTGCAAATGGAGTCAGTAATGAGGGTCAGTAAGCATATCATTTTGTGCAGATGACTAAATCCAGAAAGTTTAAATTCAGATTCCCTTGTTCATTATCTAGTTTTCATCTAGCTAGAACTTATTTAATTTACCTGTGTAAAGATGACATCTCTTTCTCTAAAGGGAAAAACTTGGGCAGCCAAATAGTACTTTCGGGTGGCTAGAATTAAATGTCCTCCCACCGCCAATTTTCTTTTTTTTTTTTTTTTTTTTTTACAGCAAATGCTACTTTTTTTCCCCTTTAACTAAATTGTGTTTTGCCCATTATTTTTTCTGGTTGGTAAAATTTGCATTGCTAAAGTGGGATTAAACTTAACTGTTATTGTTTTGTGGCTAAAATTGCATGGAGTAAGCCACCTTCTTACATAAAGTAAATAGAGTTCTTGGTTCAGTAACTAACAAAAAACTAACTTAATGTGACAGGAGAGTGCAATTTTAAAAGTAAAGCTCCCAGTGATCATAAAATCAACTTCTTTTGAGTGAGAAGAGACCACAGAAATTGCTTTTTATTCAAATTGCCAACCAAAGTCAACATTGCAGAAATATGTTTATCCAGCTTTTGACTGAATTTTCTCAGTTTGCGCTTTCTCATAAGGCCACTAATTTTATATTTTATATAGTTCTCATGCTTATAAGATTTCTCCCTATTTCAAGATCAATTGGTCCCCTTATCTCTCCATTTACTATTGCAGGACTCTTCTGACTGGCTTGCTGGTTCTCCTCCACTCCATTCCCTGCCACACCACTGCCAATAGCCTACACAAATTCTAGTGTATTCGAGAGAATTAGAGGCTAGAAAAGGACATCTACTTACCCACTGTCTCTCTTCCCACCTGGCAAAAAGAGACT
The DNA here is from genome assembly GCF_009761245.1 of Sapajus apella. Lineage (NCBI taxonomy): Eukaryota > Metazoa > Chordata > Mammalia > Primates > Cebidae > Sapajus > Sapajus apella. Next base: position 15,242,644 of record NW_022436969.1, on the reverse strand, counting down.
TGCCTTTTCCTAGCAGTGTGACCTTGGACATTCACAAACCTCTGTTAACCTCAGTGTTCTCAGTTATGAAGCATGGTAATACCTTCCCCACCTCACAGAGTCGTTTCACAGATTAAAATATGTGCACAAAAGCACCCTTAAAACCATGCAAGACTTTATCTTAAATTCTCTTGAGGCATGAGAATGGGATCTGGAGGCAGGGAACCTAAGGCCGATACATGCTGACATCCTAGAAAGAAATCAAAAGGAAAACCCCAGCTTCCACGCCCAAGTAACAAAAGGACCAGAGGCTACTCCTTTTGCAAACTCCCCTCCCTTTCTGCATCACAGATGAAAAATGGAAAGTACCTCTGATTGGTCCCGTCCCACAACCAATCAGACTGGTGGTGGGCATAGTCTTCATCTGCATAGACAGATGTAACCACTTCAGCCTCTGATTAGTCCCCTCTCATAACCTATCAGATGTTCGCATAGGGTGTAACTTTGTAACTTCACTTCTGCAACCAATCAGACTGGTTGCAGGCCATGCCTTCATTTACATAGGGTAATAAACCAAGTAGCTAATGGGAATCCTTTAAGATTTAAATACCCAGAAAATTTCATTACCAAGATGCTTGATCTGGGCCCGCTCCCACACTATGAATTGTACTTTCATTTCAGTAAAGTGTTTTCATTGCTTCATTCTTTAGTTGCATTGTTTGTACTTTTTGTCCAAATCTTTGTTTAAAATGCCAAGAAACTGGAAGATTGGTAGTTAAGACCTTCCACCGATAACAAGTCTACTTTCTAAAGCTAGTTTGGGGCCACTGTTTGTGGCACCAGTGATTTTAGTGTTTGAAATGAACTCCCTGGACCCATCTTTGTCTTGAGATAATCTTCTAAGAACACAAGATAAGTCAGTTAGGTGAGAAACAGTGAAAGCCACTTTGTGTGTTAAGTGTAATAATGTAAAATGTCAATCTTCAGAACAATAGGAACCTATTATGTCCCCTCTTACTGTCTATTTTTATCATTATACATATTTATTTATATTTTAATTCTCAGAAAGCAGCAAACTTCCTGAGAAAGAAAAAAAAAAAAACGGCACTTTGAGAAAATGTTCATTGTGGTCTTTGAATAATTCCTGACACATGCTGGAAAGACTATGGAAATATAAGGAAATAAGGTTTCTTCTTCCTTCCTTCCTTTCCCTTGCAATTAATTATGAGTGTTTTAAAGCAGTGTCTGGATTACAGAAGCTATCCAGATAAAATGACCTACGAGGTATGTAAATTGGTCATCTATGTTGTACTGATATGTGCTTTTCCACCAGTGGAAAATGGACAAGCATGTTGCCTTCTGATTTGGATCGCCTTGAGTGATACCTATGGCATTAATACTCCTACTTTGGCACAGGTGTTCTAGGTGCTGATGTAAACCCAATTTTGAGTTATAGTTTATAATTGCAGGAAAATTCCCTTTATTTTTCAGCCACTAATGGAAGTGCTGGAACCTCACTTATGCATGTGAATACTTTTCCAACTGTGTGTAACTGAATCTACTTAAACTTAAGTAGTTGCTGATATTCTTGTTTTTTCCCCATGCAATGAAGGTACCATTCTCCATCACAATTATTCTCTTATTTTCTCAAAGAACTAGTAGGATATAGTTGTTCTATTTTTAGCATTTGTTTCAAGATCATAGGAAGGCATAGAGAGAAGCCTTTTTTGTCGTTGTTATTTTTGTTTTAAAATCCAGCTATTAGATAATCAGCTCATGTCTAGCATATGTGAATGTTTTGCTGTCCTGCCAGAGTCTTCTGTGACTTTGCTGTATTTGTCTGTCCTTTCTGTGTTTTCCTCATATTATTATAATCTCTGATTTTATAGGATTCCCTTTTAAATTGATATTTTCCTTTGAAAGACTTTGAAAATCGATACAGAACAAAATTATATAAAATAAAGTATAGACTCCATTCTAATTCATTAGATTTATTTTAACCCTCAAAGCTATTTCCCAGTCTTATATGTAAGAGTAAACTAGTTTTCATCTTTATGTATTATATATGTTTTCGTCAACTCATGATAGCTAAGCTTAGATTGTCTACCTTGGGTATTACCTGTGGCATTTATATTTTGTTGTTGTGTAAGTTTTATTCCAAATTCTTCCTACTACTTGCCATGTTTTCTTACAGTCTCCAGAGCAGCTGGCGTGTGCTCAGTTAAATAATTATTAGGAAGGGAAACTGACTTCACAGGAAAAAAATCAAAATGTATTTCAAACTCAGCTTGAACTGAATTTTGAGTTATCTAATGCTATTAAATGAGATTTTACTTGGTCCTATCATTAATTAATATCCTAAAAATTTATCAATTCTTTCCAAATCAAATACAGTGAAATACTCATATGCTTATAAAAACAAGAAACTGGATAAGGAACATTTTTATCACCATGCAGTTTCCTTCCTCAAAAGTCCTGTGATTTTGGTGTCTGCCATAAAGCCTCCCTCATCCAACCCTGGTCGTCTGTGGTATCTCTTCAGGCTCTGATCCTGAGAGCAATTTAGCAGAGGAGTTTTGACTGGGACTGGGAAGCTTAAAGGTTGATGACCAGATAGTTTGGGAGAGAACTGTCTTCCCACTTTATCTGAGCAAGTGGGAAGAAAGGGCTGCAGAAGGGAGCCAGGAAGAAAAAAATAAAAGTGAGACCCAATTCTTCTTGATATTGCATAGTCTAATTACTTAAATGTGAAACCTCCAGAATGTCAAATAGATCTTGCAAATAACTCATGGACACTCAACTAGAGTTTAGTAAGAAAAAAAAAAAAAAAAGAAAGTCATTGGTAGCTTGATGGGGATAGCATGGAATCTATAAATTACTTTGGGCAGTATGGCCATTTTCACAATATTGATTCTTCCTAACCATGAGCATGGAATGTTTCTCCATCTGTTTGTGTCCTCTCTCATTTCCTTGAGCGGTGGTTTGTAGTTCTCCTTGAAGAGGTCCTTCACATCCCTTGTTAGTTTTATTCCTAGGTTTTTTATTCTCTTTGTAGCAATTGTGAACAGGAGTTCACTCATGATTTGGCTCTCTGTCTAGTATTGATGTATAGGAATACTTGCTTTTTTTGCACATTGATTTTGTATCCTGAGACTTTGCTGAAGTTGTGTATCTGCTTAAGGAGGGGCTGAAACTATGGAGTTTTCTAAATATACAATCACGTCATCTGCAAACATCATCCTGTTACCAAAACCTGGAAGAAACACAACTAAAAAAGAAAATTTCAGGCCAATATCCATGATGAACATTGATGCAAAAATCTTCAATAAAATAGTGGCAAACTGAATCCAACAGGCTGGTTCAACATCCACAAATCTGTAAACGTAATCTATCACATAAAGAGAAACAAAACAAAAACCACATGATTATCTTAATAGATGCAGAGAAGGCCTTTGACAAAATCCAACAGCCCTTTATGCCAAAAACTCTCAATAAACTAGATATCGATGGATCATATTGCAAAATAATAAAAGCTATTTACAACAAACTCACAGCCAATATCACACTGAATGGGCAAAAACTGGAAGCATTCCCTCTGAAAACTGGCACAAGACAAGGATGCCCTCTCTCACCACTCCTATTTAACATAGTATTGCAAGTTATGGCTAGGGCCATCAGGCAAGAGAAAGAAATAAAGAGTATTTGAATAGAAAGGATGTCAAATGACTATCTTTACAGAATTGGAAAAAACCACCTTAAACTTCATATGGAACCAAAAAAAGACCCCATATAGCCAAGACAATCCTAAGCAAAAAAAAAAAAAAAGAAGAAGAAGCTGGAGGCATCACACTACCTGAATTCAAACTATATTACAAGGCTACTTTAACCAAAACAACATGGTACTGGTACCAAAACAGAGATATAGACCAATGGAACAGAACAGAGGCCTCAGAAAGAATGCCACACAACTACAACCATCTGATCTTTGACACACCTGACAAAAACAAGCAATGGGGAAAGGATTCCCTATTTAATAAATGGTGTTGGGAAAACTGGCTAGCCACATGCAGAAAGCTGAAACTGGGTCCCTTCCTTATACCTTATACAGAAATTAACTCTAGATTGATTAAAGATTTAAACATGAGGCCTAACACCATAAAAACTCTAGAAGAAAACCTTGGCAATACCATTCAGGACATAGGCATGGGCAAGGACTTCATGACTAAAACACCAAAAGCATTGGCAACAAAAGCCAAAATAGACAGATAGGATCTGATTAAACTCCAGAGCTCCTGCATGGCAAAAGAAACTGTCAATAGAGTGAACCGGCAATCAAAAGAATGGGAAAAAATTTTTTACAATCTACCCATCTGACAAAGGGCTGATATCCAGAATCTACAAAGAGCTTAAACAAATTTACAAGAAAAAAACAAACAACCCCATCAAAAAGTGGGCAAAGGATATGAGCAGACACTTTTCAAAAGAAGACATTTATGTAGCCAACAAACGTATGAAAACAAAAAGCTCATCATCACTGGTCATTAGAGAAATGCAAATCAAAACCACATTGAGATACCTCACGTCAGTTAGAATGGCGGTCATTAAAAAATCAGGAGACAACAGATGATGGAGAGGATGTGGAGAAACAGACATGCTTTTACACTGTTGGTGGGAGTGTAAATTAATTCAACCATTGTGGAAGACAGTGTGGTGATTCATCAAGGATCTAGAAATAGAAATACCATTTGATCCAGCAATCCCATTACTGAGTATATATCCAAAGGATTATAAATCATTCTATTATAAAGACGCATGCACATGTATGTTTATTGTGGCACTGTTCACAATAGCAAAGACTTGGAACCAACCCAAATGCCAATCAATGATAGACTGGATAAAGAAAATTTGGCACATATACACCACGGAATACTATGCAGCCATAAAAATGGATGAGTTCATGTCCTTTGCAGGGACATGAATGAACCTGGAAACCATCATTCAGCAAACTGACACAAGAACGGAAAACCAAACACCACATGTTCTCACTCATAAGTGAATGTTGAACAATAAGAACACATGGACACATGGAGGAGAACATCACGCACTGGGGCCTGGGGGTCGGGCACTAGGAGAGGAATAGAAGGGGGTGGCGGGATTAGGGAGGGATAGTATTAGGAGAAATACCTAATGTAGATGACAGGGTAATGGATGCAGCAAACCACCACCATGGCACACATATACCTATGTAACAAACCTGCATGATCTGCACATGTGCCCCAGAACTTAAAGTATAATAAACATATTTTTTTAATTCCAATAAATATATGTTGTTTTTAATTATTTCTGATTGTTTAACTGTTTCCTTAGAGTTGAAAAACTGGTCTGTAGAGGCTGACTCTTTGGAGTCAGTGACAAATCTTTTGTGGGCCAATTTCATGGTTAATTTCCCCCCCACCCCCGCACCCGCACTGTGGCCCAGGGTGGAGTGCAGTGGCTCAATCTTGGCCCACTGCAATCTCCTCCTCTTGGTTTCAAGCAATTCTCCTGCCTCAGCCTCCCAAGTAGCTGGGACTACAGGTGTGTGCCACCATGCCCAGCTAATTTTTTTGTATTTTTAGTAGAGACGGGCTTCACCATGTTGGCAAGGATGGTATCGATCTTCGGACCTCGTGATCTGCCCGCCTCAGCCTCCCAAAGTGCTGGGATTACAGGCGTGAGCCACTGCGCCCAGCTGGTTAATTTTTAAAAATAAATCTTTGTGTACTCAAAATTAAAAAAAAAAAAGAAAAAGAAGGAATGGAAGGAAGGAGGGAGGGAGAGAAGGAGAGAAGGAGGGAAGGAGGGAAGGAAGGAAGGAGGAAGGAAAGAGGAAGGAAGGAAGGGAAGGAAAGAAGGAAGAAAGGAAGGAAGGAAGGAAAAGGAAGGAAGGAGGGAAGGAAGGAAGGAGGGAAGGAAGGAAGGAGGGAAGGAAAAGCTATTTCCATTCCAAGGGATAATCTCAGCCTTTTTAATTATTAAAATTTGCATGCATATAGGAACAAATTTCTCCATTTTAAAATGTAACTAGACTTTGATTGCATTATTTAAACATTTCTTAAAATATAACAGAGTTTGGCAGGAATACAATCAATAGGGGAGGGAAACTTTGTCATCAGAATTTTTGTGTGTATTTGAAAGCATGCATGGTTAAATATTGCTGATCACTTAAAAATTGTTTTGTTAAAAAGAATTTTTCGCTAAAAACATCTTTTATTTTCTTTTCAAACATAGATAACATTAAGCATTATTACTGTAATACCGAGTTTTGAAAATGAAAATTAAATAATTAGAATTGTCATTGTCTGGGTAAAATTACATTATATTTCCTGAATTTTAAAAACTTAACCTATATTTTCCAGATATATTTTAGTTGATCATAGGGAAGTGGACTTTTTGACAGAAGTTCAGTAGTTGGTTTACAGATCAAGTAAACATTATATGCTCTCAATCCACATTAATGAGCAACTATCACGCATTACAATGGACACTTTTAAACAGCACAAGGGCCTATAACATATCAACTTTAAATTATGTCAATATCTCGAAATCATAACTAATAAAACCTCCTGTTAATTAATGTAGAAAATATGCCTTTAGTTTTCAATGTTATTCAGAAGAAAAAAAAATGGTAAGAATATCTTTAAGTTTTAGCCAGGGTCAGAGGTCTGCCATAATTCATACATTGAGCCATTATCTTTTGCAATATAATATTAAGATTTCAAAGTGTGCAATATTGTTGGAGATAAGAACATCTATAAATCTGTTCAATCTCCATTAAGGCTGGCCTGACATGCAAGCATTCCAAATAATTGCTTTGGGTGACAGAGAGATTTTGGTGAGAGATGTGGTGAGAAAATCAGCCAGACTCCATTTGCTGCTGGTTACAGACATATCATCATGGACTCTAGTGGGCCATTTGACTTTCTTCTTTTTACTTCCTCTGATTTTTCTTTTTGCAAAGCAACTTCTTACCAATTCAGTGCTTTTTAACAATTAAAAAAGCAGTACTCTACAATGGTAAAGTCCTAAGGTAAAAAAAAAAAAAATGGCTTTGAGATCTGATTCTGATGTTCATGGGCCAAGTGACCTTGAAAATGTTATTTCACCCTGTCTGAATCTTTCTCATCTGTAAAATAGAATTAACATGTCTTCCCAGACTGCTTGAAGAGCAAATAAGGCACTTTATTTGTTATTTTGAAAATGACTGTGATAAATGAATATGTGAGATTATGATATTATAGTTCCTGACATCAATAATATAAATAGAAATATCTGTTTCTGATAAACCTGTTTTGTTCACCAATTTAAAAATAATTTCCTCAAATTTAGTGGATTAAATGAAACATTATAAATAATACAGTTGGCTGGGCACGGTGGCTCACGCCTGTAATCCAACCACTTTGGGAGGCTGAGGCAGGCAGATCATGAGGTCAAGAGATCGAGACCATCCTGGCCAACATGGTGAAGCCCCATCTCTACTAAAATACAAAAACTTAGCCTGGTATGATGGTGTGCCCCTGTAGTTCCAGCTGCTTGGGAGGCTGAGGCTGGGGAATTTCCAGTACCTGGGAGGCAGAGGTTGCAGTAAACCAAGATCGCACCACTGCACTCCCACCTGGCAACAGAGCAAGACTCCGTCTCAAAAATAAAATAAAATAAAAATAAAAACAATATAGTTGTGAGTTTTACTATGCCCTCTTATACATCTTACTGCCCTAAAGGAGTGTTAATATTATCATAGCTAGATTACATGAAGATACTGACTTCTGATTAGATACTTATTGGCCAAAGAGTGGCGAAGTTCAGTTATAGCCACAAGGGATGATAAATTTTAGTGTGCTCTGAAAGCTGTAATCAGTAGCCCCCTGCTATTGGATTGTGTAAGTGCTGAGGCTACTTTCTTTCAAGGAACCCTGGCGTTTTACCCTCCTTGTCTATGTCCCCTCAGTGTGGTGCTTAAATCACCTAGGTGCTTGTTAAAATATAGATTGCTGGACCCTTGCTGCCTGCAGCCTTAAAATATAGTTTAGAATTCGCCAGGAATATACAATGGTGGAGGGAAACTTTGTCATAGGAATTTTTGTATGTATTTTAAAGCATGCATGGTGAAACATGACCTCATTTAAAAACTGTTTTGTTAAGGTTAATTTTAAACTAAAAAATGTCTTTTATTTTCTTTTCAAACATAGAAAACATAAAGCATTGTTATATCAAGTTTTAAAAATGAAAAATAATTAGATTTGTCATTATCTGGGTCAAATTACATTATATTTTCTGAATTTTAAAAATTTAACCTATATTTTCCAGGTATATTTTAGTTGATCTTAGGATCAACTTCCCTATGATCAATGGGATTATGCTTTTTAAAGACCTCCAAATGCTGCTGACACACACTAATGATTAAATATCACTAGTTCTTGGTCGCTAAATTCTCATTCTGACAAATCAATAAGTGTAATTCTTCTAAATTTTATAAACAAAAAACTTGGGGTAAAAAAAAAAAATACACCTTTCTCATGCCTAGTATAGTGACTGGTACTTTTGTTCTAGATCTGTTTTTATTGGCAGTTGTGGCTTTTTTTTTTTTCTTTCCAAAATAAGAAGCATGGTTTTTCAAAGAAAGTATTGCAAAGATGGGGTTAAAAGATTTAAGCTTCTTTGACACCTTTCATCCAACCAGGGTCTGTGACTATTAGCTGAAAAATTGTAGAACTCATTTTGACAAAGGAGTTTTGTGTTGTGAGCTGTAATAGGAATTGGTTTGGCTCCACCTCCAACTGAAATGAAACTTTGGATCTGATCATTAACCATTTGGGAATGCTTCTGCTGATATTAGTAATAGTGTGTCACTTGATTTCCTGTTTTCTGTATGATTTACCCAACCTGATACTCTTTGGCTGATACTTAGACTTTGAACTAATTTGGGAGATTCTGACGTATTTTAACTATCCAGGGAAGAAAAGAGTTGACTGGTGTTTAAGTGTGAAAATAAGGACCTCCAGTGTATTTACAAATAGTAAACTTTAGTAGGCAGGATAGGCTGAATTAAGGGAAAGGAAATCTTTGAAACTTTGAAGCCAAAGTAGATTGTTCTACAGCAAGAGTTCTTAAAGCGTAATCCGCATCTATCAGGTTCGGTACACAGTGGAGGTTGTTATACATGCACATTTCCAGGCACCACCACACATCTGTATTCTTGCCTGGTGAGTTGGCCATGATATGATGTTATCAGCTCTGAAATTTATTTTCTCAGCTCTTTGGACATTGTCCAAAGAGTCTTAACATCTCAGCCTTCTCAATCATATAGGCTGAGCCTTGGTTTCAGCTGCTGTGTCTACCAGTTGCTCCCCACAGAGCCCCCCAAAGGACATTCTGTACATGTCCTGCAGTCTTTATTTCATGTCCTTTACGCTTAGTGACATATACCCATGAAAATATACATGGGACATAGGAAAGAGTCAACTTGACAATTTCCTTCTCTGGATTGGCCCAAGTGGCCCAGGCATCATCTGTCCCTTAGCAGATGCTGTAGCAGCAGGTTTAAAGATTCAGCCTGTTCTTTTTCCGTTCTGAACAACAGCAGGGGAGGAATTGTCCTTTATGAGACATATTAGGTCAAAACTTGAATATTTTCACAGAATTATTCAGGTCAGCTTGTGCACAGTGAAAATCAACCTGATCAGCTACCTGTTAACATCTTGTCAGAATCTTTGATTGTTTCCTCTAGTCCTAAAGGGAACAGCACCACCATTCCTGGCTGCTGTGGGGGTGGGAGAGTTGGGGAGTGAAGGCGGATGCTCAGGGGTGTGCTGTAGGTGGATGTCCCGGGTAGTGGTTCAGGAGGAGGCCCAGGGGATGTGGTGCAGGTGGATGCCTGGCAGTGGTGGGGGAACACGTGGTCCAGGCAGCTGCCTTGGGGAGTAATGCAGGTGTTGCTGCAGATTCTAGGTTTGTTGACATCCCTGGTACTGTTTTTATTTAGAGATTTGTTAACGATTCTCTTAGGGTCCTTCCAAATCTGGACATACCCTAGCTTTTTACCCAGATCAGGTTGCTGCTTGGTAAGCATGGTTATAAGGCAGTGCTTAAGAGATTTTATGCTCGGAAAGAGAGAAGGCAGGTCTTGGGAAATGCTGGGCACTTACTGAATAGGTTCTTTAGCTACTTATGAAGTGGGGGATATTCTTCTTCATTTTTTCCCAGTAGATGTCTCACTCTATGGCTTCTTGCTTCTCTGCCTGCCTCTCTTGAGAAAACCAGCCTCTGCACCTGTAATTGAAAAGTAGTAAGCATCTTGTGGGATTAATTGTGCTGACTCAGAGTGCTGGCTTTATCCCCAACAGTCTCAACAAAGGATTTCCAAGGAAAGATGGAGAAAAAGCTTTCCCAGGATGTTGTAAAATCACTGTGTTTACATTTTTGTTTCTCTTCTCATTCACTGTTTTACTTTGGACAAATAAGCTTTTTGATAATCAGTTTCATCACCTGTAAGATGGGATCTAATAATACTTATCTTACAAGGATTTTTTAAAATAAATGTAATTAATATAAGGTGAATGCACATAAATAGATCCTGAAAAACTAGTAGCTATCATTTGTTACTCTTTTGTAGTAGATTAAATATCTGCAGTGTAAAAAAGAGAATTCCTTCTGGTGTCAATCATTTTTTAAACATAGAAGTAAATCCATTCTTTTTAACAATTTGACATTGAAGTGAGTTGTCAAAAAGATATTTTGACATCACCTTTCCTAATGGTTTTTAAAAAGGGTCACTCTTGATCTGAAATAGCCTGACTTGCCTTACATGGCTAGACTCTAAAAATCATTCCCTGGTTTGTGATTTAATGACTTACCCCTGGCTTAATGGACACATAGAATATTGATTTAAGTGACACAGATGAAAGCAAAGGGACAACGGTTTCTCTCCATTAACCAATTTCCAGTGTTTCTCAAGTGGCTCCCATATTTATCTTTTCATAGCAGCAATAATGCCTTCAACTTCCATCCCCACAATCATCTTCCATCAGGTTCAAAACATTTTCTGTAATAGCTATTAAGTTAATAGACATTGCGGGTCTGCTACACAGAGAGTTGGCAAACAATTTGTCAAGGATCAAGCAGGGCTAGCTGTGTGTAATTTCAGTTAGTATGTCCATAGCATCTCCACTAACTGTAATGCAGTTTCCCCTTTCACTGTATTTGACTTCAACTTCTAATGTCACTGGAGAAAGTGAACAGTCACATTTCTAGTCATGAAAAAATATTGCTTTATTCAAGTCTGCTTTTTCGTATTCCTGCAGAAAAGCACTGGGGACAAATTGGGATTTTCAGGCATTCCCATTAGATGTTTGCCTATCCGTACTTAAAATGCTTAAACAGATGCGATTCTTTTTCAATGCTTGCTTTTCATAGGTATGCCTTATCTCCTTATATAATTTTATGTGGCCTATGGCTGTGAACACATACAAAGGTTTTATGAATATTTACTGACATTAATTAATTTTTGATATACATTAGTATTTCTAAAAAAAATAGATGGCAGAAATAATATACATTGGAGTAAATACTCCTTAACTAATAGATCATATTGTATCCTTCATTCTCTTTAGTATTGTGGCCTAGGAAGTCATTACATCTGTAAAATAGAAGCACACACTAAATTAGAGTAACATATTGATGGATGATTTATAAAACAGCTTTTTTTACTCATAAACCCTGCTCTTAATAGCCTGATAAAAATGTCCTGAAAAAGATGATTTAAGAAATCTTTACCTCTAGCTGATTAACTTAAATTGTAAATACCACTGGCTTCTAATATATGATAAGATTGATCTACAAAATTACCAGTTTATCCTCATGTATCTTAAAATTTTATCTGCTAGAAACATAATAATAGGTGAAATTTACTAATTTCAGCTCAAATAATTCAATTCAGGACAGTTTTACTCCATTAGCGTGTGGCTTGTACTGCTTATGGAAAAAAAAATACTTGTTATCTCTGTAAGGTGCAATAGAGAGCAAGGAACATATCTGAGGAAAAAGATATTTAGGGACTTTTGCATTTCTGTTACAATATATAAATGCATGCTGATAATTTCAAGTGAATATAATCGGTTCGAAGATGAACATAGGATCCAAGAAATATTTTGATAAAAAGTGTGGTTTCAAAGTACATGGCAATAATAAATCAGATTTAAAACTAGACTTTACTAATTTAAAATGATCTATGTTAGTACTCACTCTGACATTGCTATCAGTTACACGTAACCAGAATTAGCTTTCTGAAGCCAGACTAAGGAAATACAGCCTTCTAATAACATAGAAAGTCATGGTTGTTAAGGAAACCAGTACTAATAATGACTACAACAACTTGCTATACATGCTACACATGAGGGATTATGCAAAGGACTTTAAGTGATTTATTTTATTTACTTCTCACAACTCCCCTATGGTGGAGATACTTTATCATGCCTATTTGACAGGTAAAGACATGGAGCCTCAGAGTTTTGTTTTTTTTTTTTTTGGGACGGAGTTTCGCTCTAGTTACCCAGGCTGGAGTGCAATGGCGCGATCTCGGCTCACCGCAACCTCCGCCTCCTGGGTTCAGGCAATTCTCCTGCCTCAGCCTCCTGAGTAGCTGGGATTACAGGCACGCGCCACCATGCCCAGCTAATTTTTTGCATTTTTAGTAGAGACTGGGTTTCACCGTGCTGACCAGGATGGTCTCGATCTCTTGACCTCGTGATCCACCCGCCTCGGCCTCCCAAAGTGCTGGGATTACAGGCTTGAGCCACCGCGCCCGGCCGAGCCTCAGAGTTTTAACAAGCTGCCTTGATTGCACAGTTACTGAGTAACTCTGGGATCAGAACTTAGGTATACCAGGCTCCAGAGCCCATGTTGTTACCTTTTGGCTCTAGCGCCTTTATTCCATGGCAGCTTTACCCCTTTGTTTTGTTCTTTCTCCATGATTTTATTGTAAAAATGATATTCTAATTAGCTTAGAGAGCAAATGTGTGCACATTATACAATATGGGTTTGGGAAACCATAAGCAAAACCCAGCTAAGGGGTCTTCATTCAGTGAGCCACAGACGCTGCCCTCCAGCGTGCTCACCCTCTCCACCTGTCTGGGAAACTCATCCCTCCTTCTGGCTCATGTGGCAAAAAGATATGGAGGTTTCCCTCTCTTGCTCTTCCTTTTGTACTTTTTTTGGTCACCCAAGCCCCAGCCTGAGTTTCTACCTTTCCAAGTGAACCAACTGAATTGTGCTTGAGAAGGAAGAACATGTGGCTTCCTCTCAAGACCCCCAATACCCAGCACTACTCATCTCCACATGGCTTATCTACGGGAACCCTTCCTTGCATTTTCCTTCTCATCTCCTAGACTTCAGAGTAGCAGAAGAACATGGTTTTGAGAATAACCCAATCTCTTTCTTTAATTTTGCTATTATGGAAATAAATCCTGGGTCCTCACATCATAAAGGACATTTCTACTGCAGAGTTGCTACTGTCCCTGTTGTTGGAGTGGCCGTGGAATTCCATGCTGGATTTCCTGGTGGTCATATTCTTTTACAAAGTGGGGTAACGAACCTTTTGGAATCATGGTCTTTGTGTCTTTGTTGAACGCCCTTCGGGTGTGGACGCTTCGTCCATTTACTACTCTCTATCTTTCTTTACACTTTTCTTCCTCAGACTGGGAATTGAGTATGAAATTTGTATTTGCTCTTACTAAGTTATAGAGGCGAATTCATCTAGAAAAGACTAACAGCATCTTTCAAACATCTACAGCCAATTATTCTAGTTTTCCCTGTGCCTGCAGCCGGTGGAGTTAGAATGTCTTTTAGCAGATGCACCTCCACATGTTTGTATTCTACGGGGTACATATTTCTTGGGTTGAGGAGACCCTGGGTCTTCTTCAGGTAAACTCTATCACTTTTCCCATTGTCTAGTGTCGGAATGTAAGTGATCTTGAATTTATCTTTATCGTGGGGTTTAGGAACATGTTAACTCCAGCTCCCACATTCAGTGTTACTTGTGCATTTGATTATGAATGTTTTTATATTCTTTTCTGGTATTCAAGCAAGGCTGTTTAGCATATCCCCTCTCTCCCACAAATTAGGAGTTTTATTATTTAATGGGTATTGACTTAAGTAGATTCTGTCATAAACTCTTGTATTCAAAAATCATTAGGTTGGAAAAAATGTTATTTGGCTCTCAAAAGAGCGTTTATTTACATTTACCAGAAAACACGATTTGATCTTCTCTTCATCCACCTCCACCCAGCCATGTTTTGAATGGCAGATCTTTACGGAGTACCCGCTGCATGGCCAGAGGTTTCCCAGGCTGAAACCATCAGTCTCTGGCTATAGGTAATGATGGAGCGCTCGCACTGAGGTAGACACTAGAAATAATAATTTTAAAAGACAAAATTTTGATTTTACTTTAAATCTCTTTCTTGATTTTGAATAATTTATCTGATTTCTTTTGACCCAAGGAAAAGCAATACTTACTTCCCCAATTTTTTAGAGATAATAACAGAAATATAAAAAAGAAAAAGAAAATGTTAAATAAAAGTTGATATACATTTGGAATTTTATTTTCTCTTTCTTTTTCTTTTGTATGTCAGTAGGGGAAAATGTGAACTTAGATAAGGAATTCCTAATGCAATGTGCTATTTCTTTTACAACTTGTGTTTTGTGTTGGAACACTTCAAAATTAGGCATAAAACTCAAATGAAAGTCTGAAAAATCAGAAACTGGAAAATTAAAATTGAAATGTCTGGGTAATTTTTAATGGCTGTTACTTGTTTTCTTTGTCCAAACACTCTATTCTGACTATTCTGAGCAAGATTTTATTTATGGGTAACTACTAACTCTCAGTACCAAATGGCTTATTTCAGCACAGTAGGGTCGAATGAAGACCTGACCTGTTTCATATTCACTTGCTCAGGCTGAGCATGCTTTATTTGCAATAGATGAGAAATGAAACTGTGTAAAGCAATTTATGAAATTCTACAAAAGAAATCTAAAAATATCACTATTGGCATAAGAACCTTACTAATTTCCGTGATCATCAAAATCTTGATTTCTAAAAATAGGTTTGTTCCCACCTTCTTAAAATTAATTATCTGATTCACTGACAGTGGAATTTGTATTACAAAGAAGATATATTTTAACAATAAACTGTAGTTTTCATTTAAAACCTACATTTTCATAAATAATTAACTAAGCTAATTTAAAAAATCAATTAAACCCAGTGATTCGAGGCATTCCATTTTGGGGTTTTTTCCCCCAAATTCTTCTCCAAGGGAATCCTTACAGGTAGATGTGCATTTTTCTGGGTTTTTATTTTATTGTTTAAATATTGTCATCAGAACAATTACTTAGTTTGAAGTAAGTTCTTTCAAAATGCTGATGAAATAATGAATAAAGCAAAAGGAAATTTATTCTTAAATTCTTGTCTCACACACCTTCAATAGCTTCTTGTTTCTTCCTGTTTAAAGAACAGTAGACATTTGATAATTGAAACTGATTAGAATTGTGCCCACTTATTAGCAAAAGCAAAATCCATGTCGTCTAGTAAATAAATACATTTTTTGAGGCTATGTAACTCATAGTCATCCTTACAGTGGCCTTCTTCTTTTTCTCTTTGTCTTCAGATATGCAGAAATTTTCTTGTCACCTTATTATGTTTAGCCATATAGCTACTTTTGTGTTCATTTATTCAGTAAATATCTATTGCACACCTTCTGTGTATTGGTTGTTCTACAGCAGGGATCCTCAAGCCTCCCCCTTCCCCGCCCCCTTCCTGCCACGGACCAGTACCAGTCTCTGGCCAGTTAGGAACCAAGCCTCACAGCAAGAGATGAAGGGCGGATGAGGGAACATTACCGCATGAGCCCCGCTTCCTGTTAGATCAGCAGTGGCATTAGATTCTCACAGGAGCGTGATCTCTGTTGTGAACTGCACATGCGAGGGATCTAGGTTGCACACTCCTTATGAGAATCTACTACTGCCTGATGTTCTGAAGTGGAATAGTTTCATCCCGAAACCACCCCCGCCCCCAATCTGTGAAAAAACTGTCTTCCATGAAACCAGTTCCTTGTGCCAAAAAGGTTGGGGACTGCTCTTCTAGAGAAGGGAGACTTGAGGTAAGTAAAAGAGTAAAACAGATGTAGAGTTCATGTGCCAGCAGGAGAGACAAAAGCAACCAGACAAATACAGATGAAAATTCCATTACAAATTGTGGCGTAGCTACCTCAACAAACTATGGTTGAGATCCAGAATAATGGGAGGGGTTGCCATTTTATTTTTTTTATTATTTTTTTTCCCATTTATTTATTTTATTGCATTTTAGGTTTTGGGGTACATGTGAAGAACATGCAAGATTGTTGCATAAGTACACACGTGGCAGTGTGATTTGCTGCCTTCCTCCCCATCACCTACATCTGGCATTTCTCCCCTTGCTATCTCTCCCCAGCTCCCCACCCCCCACCGTCCCTCCCCTATTTCCCCCCAACTGACCCCAGTGTGTAGTGCTCCCCTCGCTGTGTCCATGTGCTCTCATTGTTCAACACCCACCTATGAGTGAGAACATACGGTGTTTGATCTTCTGCTCTTCTGTCAGTTTGCTGAGAATGATGGTTTCCAGGTTCATCCATGTCCCTACAAAGGACACAAACTCATCATTTTTGATGGCTGCATAATAGTCCATAGTATATATATGCCACATTTTCCCTGTCCAGTCTATCATAGATGGGCATTTGGATTGGTTCCAGGTCTTTGCTATTGTCAACAGTGCTGCAATGAACATTCGTGTGCACATGTCCTTATAGTAGAACGATTTATAATCCTTTGGATATATACCCAGTAATGGGATTGCTGGGTCAAATGGAATTTCTATTTCTAGGTCCTTGAGGAATCGCCACACTGTCTTCCACAATGGTTGAACTAAATTACACTCCCACCAACAGTGTAAAAGTGTTCCTATTTCTCCACATCCTCTCCAGCATCTGTTGTCTCCAGATTTTTTAATGATCGCCATTCGAACTGGCGTGAGATGGTATCTCAATGTTGTTTTGATTTGCATTTCTCTGATGATCAGTGATGATGAGCATTTTTTCATATGTTTGTTGGCCTCATATATGTGTTCTTTTATAAAGTATCTGTTCATATCCTTTGCCCACTTTTGAATGGGCTTGTTAGTTTTTTTCTTGTAAATCTGTTTTAGTTCTTTGTAAATTCTGGATATCAGCCCTTTGTCAGATGAGTAAACTGCAAAAATTTTTTCCCATTCTGTTGGTTGCCGATTCACTCTAATGACTGTTTCTTTTGCTGTGCAGAAGCTGTGGAGTTTAATTAGGTCCCATTTGTCTATTTTGACTTTTGTTGTCAATGCTTTTCGTGTTTTGGTCATGAAGTCCTTGCCTACGCCTATGTCCTGAATGGTTTTGCCTAGATTTTCTTCTAGGGTTTTTATGGTGTTAGGTCTTATGTTTAAGTCTTTAATCCATCTGGAGTTAATTTTAGTGTAAGGTGTCAGGAAGGGGTCCAGTTTCTTCTTTCTGCACATGGCTAGCCAGTTTTCCCAACACCATTTATTAAACAGGGAATCCTTTCCCCATTTCTTGTTTTTGTCTGGTTTGTCAAAGATCAGATGGTTGTAGATATGTTGTGTTGCCTCCGAGACCTCTATTCTGTTCCATTGGTCTATATCTCTGTTTTGGTACCAGTACCATGCTGTTTTGATTACTGTAGCCTTGTAGTATAGTTTGAAGTCCAGTAGTGTGATGCCTCCCGCTTTGTTCTTTTTGCTTAGAATTGACTTGGCTATGCAAGCTCTCTTTTGGTTCCACATGAAGTTTAAGGTGGTTTTTTCTAGTTCTGTGAAGAAGGTCATTGGTAGCTTGATGGGGATAGCATTCAATCTGTAAATTACTTTGGGCAGTATGGCCATTTTCACGATATTGATTCTTACTCACCATGAACATGGAATGTTTCTCCATCTGTTTGTGTCCTCTCTTATTTCGTTGAGCAGTGGCTTGTAGTTCTCCTTGAAGAGGTCCTTTACATTCCTTGTTAGTTGTATTCCTAAGTATTTTATTCTCTTTGTGGCAATTGTGAATGGCAGTTTGTTCTTGATTTGGCTCCTTTAAGTCGGTTATTGGTGTATAGGAATGCATGTGATTTTTGCACATTGATTTTGTATCCTGAGACTTTGCTGAACTTGCTTATCAGTTTCAGGAGATTTGGGGCTGAGACGATGTGGTCTTCTAGATATACAATCATGTCGTCTGCAGATAGAGACAATTTGACTTCCTCCTTTCCTATTTGAATACCCTTTATTTGTTTTTCTTGCCTGATTGCTCTGGCTAGAACTTCTAGTACTATATTGAATAGCAGTGGTGAGAGAGGGCATCCTTGTCTGTTGCCACATTTCAAGGGGAATGCTTCCAGGTTTTGCCCATTCAGTATGATATTGGCTGTTGGTTTGTCATAAATAGCTTTTATTATTTTGATGTACGTTCCGTCAATACCTAGCTTATTGAGGGTTTTTAGCATAAAGGGCTGATGAATTTCGTCAAAGGCCTTCTCTGCATCAATTGAGATAATCATGTGGTTTTTGTCTTTGGTTCTGTTTATGTGGTGAATTACGTTTATAGACTTGCATATATTGAACCAGCCTTGCATTCCTGGGATGAAGCCTACTTGATCATGGTGGATAAGCTTTTTGATGTGCTGTTGCAATCGGCTTGTCAGTATTTTATTGAATATTTTTGCATCTATGTTCATCATGGATATTGGCCGGAAGCTTTCTTTTCTTGCTGAGTCTTTGCCGGGTTTTGGAATCAGGATGATGTTGGTCTCATAAAATGATTTGGGAAGAAATTGTATTGTTTGGAATAGTTTCGGAAGGAATGGTACCAGCTCCTCTATGTATGTCTGGTAGAATTCGGCTGTGAACCCATCTGGACCTGGGCTTTTTTTGGGTAGTAAGCTCTTAATTGCTGCCTCAAGTTCAGACCTTGTTATGGGTCTGTTCAGGGTTTTGGCTTCTTCCTGGTTTAGGCTTGGCAGGAGGCAAGTGTCCAGGAATGTATCCATTTCTTTCAGGTTTACTAGTTTATGTGCATAGAGTTGTTTGTAATAATCTCTGATGATGGTTTGAATTTCTGTGGAATCTGTGGTGATATCCCCTTTATCGTTTTTTATTGCATCAATTTGGTTATTCTCTCTTTCCTTTTTTATTTATCTGGCTAGTGGTCTGTCTATTTTGTTGATCTTTTCAAAAAACAAGCTCCTGTATTTATTGATTTTTTGAAGGGATTTTTGTGCCTCTATCTCCTTCAGTTCTGCTCTGATCTTAGCTATTTCTTGTCTTCTGCTAGACTTTGAGTTTTTTTGATCTTGCTCCTCTAGCTCTTTCAGTTTTGATGATAGGGTGTCAATTTTTGATCTCTCCTTGCTTCTCATGTGGGCACTTATTGCTATATATTTTCCTCTAGAGACTGCCTTAAATGTGTGCCAGAGATTCTGGTAAGTTGTGTCTTCATTCTCGTTGGTATCGAAGAACATCTTTATTTCTGTCTTCATATCATTGTTTATCCAGTCAACATTCAAGAGCAGGTTGTTCAATTTCCATGAAGCTGTGCAGTTCTGGGTTAGTTTTTGAATTCTGAGTTCTAGCTTGATTGCACTGTGGTCTGAGAGACTGTTTGTTATGATTTCCGTTCTTCTGCATTTGCTGAGGAGTGATTTACTCCCAATTATGTGGTCAATTTTAGAGTAGGTGTGATGTGGTGCTGAGAAGAATGTGTATTCTGTGGATTTGGGGTGGAGAGTTCTGTAAATGTCTATTAGGTTTGCTTGGTCCAGGTCTGAGTTCAAGTCCTGGATATCCTTGTTAATTTTCTGTCTGCTTGATCTGCCTAATATTGACAATGGTGTGTTGAGGTCTCCCGTTATAATTGTGTGGGAGTCTAAGTCTCTTTGTAAGTCATTAAGAACTTGCCTTATGTATCTGGGTGCTCCTGTATTGGGTGTGTATATATTTAGGATCGTTAGCTCTTCTTGTTGCATTGATCCTTTTACCATTATGTAATGTCCTTCTTTGTCTCTTTTCATCTTTGTTGCTTTAAAGCCTAATTTATCAGAGAAGAGAATTGCAACTCTTGCTTTTTTTTGCTCTCCATTTGCTTGGTAAATCTTCCTCCATCCCTTTATTTTGAGCCTTTGTGTATCCTTGCATGTGAGATGGGTTTCCTGGATATAGCACACTGATGGATTTTGGCTTTTTATCCAATTTTCCAGTCTGTGTCTTTTGATTGGGGCATTTAGTCCATTTACATTTAGGGTTAATATTGTTATGTGTGAATTTGATACTGCCATTTTGGTGCTAGCGGGCTGTTTTGCCCATTGGTTGATGCAGATTCTTCATTGTGTTGATTCTCTTTATCATTTGGCATGTTTTTGGAGTGGCTGGTACTAGTTGTTCCTTTATATGTATAGAGCCTCTTTCAGGAGCTCTTGTAAAGCTGGCCTGGTGGTGACAAAATCTCTGAGTACTTGCATGTTCACAAAGGATTTTATTTTTCCTTCACTTATGAAACTTAGTTTGGCTGGATAGGAGATTCTGGGTTGAAAGCTCTTTTCTTTAAGGATGTTTAATATTGGCCCCCACTCTCTTCTGGCTTGTAGGGTTTCTGCTGAGAGATCTGCTGTGAGTCTGATGGGCTTCCCTTTGTGGGTAACCCGATCTTTCTCTCTGGCTGCCCTTAGTATTTTCTCCTTCATTTCAACCCTGGCGAATCTGACGATTATGTGCCTTGGGGTTGCTCTTCTTGAGGAATATCTTTGTGGTGTTCTCTGTATTTCCTGGACTTGAATATTGTCCTGCCTTGCTAGGTTGGGGAAGTTTTCCTGGATAATATCCTGAAGAGTATTTTCCAGCTTGGATTCATTCTCTTCTTTGCATTCAGGTACACCTATCAAACGTAGATTAGGTCTTTTCACATAGTCCCACATTTCTTGGAGACTTTGTTCATTCCTTTTTACCCTTTTTTCTCTATTCTTGCCTTCCCATTTTATTTCATTGAGTTGATCTTCAACCTCTGCTATCCTTTCTTCTGCGTGGTCAATTTGGCTGTTGATACTTGTGCATGCTTTGCAAAGTTCTTGTGTTGTGTTTTTCAGCTCCATCAATTCATTTATATTCCTTTCTATTTTGTCCATTCTCATTAGCATTTCGTCAAATCTTTTTTCAAGGTTCTTAGTTTCTTTGCATTGGGTTAGAACATGTTCTTTTAGTTCACAGGAGTTTCTTACTACCCACCTTCTGCAGTCTGATTCTGTCATTTCATCACACTCGTTCTCCATCCAACCTTGTTCCCTTGCTGGTGAGGAGTTGTGATCCCTTGTAGGAGGAGAGGTGTTCTGGTTTCGGGTGTTTTCATCCTTTTTGCACTGATTTCTTCCCATCTTTATGGATTTATCCACCTGTTGCCTTTGTAGTTGCTGGCTTTCAGATTGGGTCCCTGAGTGGACATTCTGTTTGTTGATGATGAGGTTATTTCTGTTTCTTGCTTTTCCTTCTGACAGTCTGGCCCCTCTGCTGTAGGTCTGCTGAGGTCCACTCCAGGCCCTGCTTGCCTGGGGATCAGCTGCAGCAGCTGCTGAACAGTAAGGGTTATTACCAGTTTTCTTCTTCTGCTATCTTTGTCCCAGAAGGATACCCGCCTAGTGTCAATCTGATCTCTCCTTTATGAGGTGACTCTTTGGATATACAGCGGTCAGGGAGCTGCTTGAGGAGACGGTCTCTTCTTTACAGGAGTTCAAATGCTGAGCTGTGAGCTCCGTTATTCATTTAGAGCTGCTGGGCAGGTACTTTTAGGTCTGCTGCAGCAGAACTCATAAACCGCTTTTTGTTCCTAGGTGCTCTGTCCCAGGGATTTAGGGTTTTATGTATGAGTTTCGATTATGCTGCTGCCTTCTTTTTTTTCCTTCAGAGCTGCCCTGCCAGCAAGGAGGTAGCCTAGTCACTGTCTGCTAGTAGAGGCTTTGCTGAGCTGTTGTGGGCTCCGCCCAGCTGCTGAGTGAACATCCCTGCAGTCCTGTTTATATGGGTGTAGTTAGAACTGCCTGGGCAAGGGTGGCCCGCCTCTGTTAGGGCGGAGTCTCCCTGCAGTGGAGGGTTGCCTTGGCAACTGCTGGCTGCTTCAGCAATGGCGGGTTGCCTTGGCAATAGCGGGCTGCCTCAGCATTGGCTGGCTTCCTCCTAGTGGTGGGTTGCCTTGGTAATGGCGGACGCCCCTCCCCCGCAGAGCTGAACTGTCCTGGGTTCAGCTGCACTTGCTGTGAAACTCTCAATCCAGAGAGTTTCTGATTGCTGTTCTTTTGTGGGGGTGGGACCAGCCGAACCTGATCACTGGCTCCCTTCCTCAGAGACTTTTTTTTTTTTTTTAAGTTGGTGTTCCAGTCGCCTGTTGAAGAGGCGCAGGGGTCTGTGTTTTTTCCCCCTGGGGCGACTCACTGCGCTGGCTTAAACAGCGGCACTGAGATTCTTGGTGCTTTTTTTTCCCCTGGAATCTACCGTCCTGGTTCCCTGCTCAGTCCCCTTTTTAATCAGATGAATGGGCGACTTCCCGTGGCTCCAATCGCCAGCCAAAAGGGCACCCGGACCGGTATATTTTGTACAGAGAACCGCTGCTCTGGGGCGCCAACAAAGCAGCCGCGTGGGGCAAAGCAGCAGCGCCAGCCGGCACAGCCTCACTGGCCAAAACAGCTGCGCTGGCGACCTGTGGAGCTCCCCCGTCTGGGAATTGCCTAGTCTGTGGGCAATAAAAATGCGGCATCCACTCACCCTCTGTGCTTTCACTGGGAGCTGCAATCCTGAGCTGTTCCTAAACGGCCATCTTGGATCGTCCCCGGGGTTGCCATTTTAAATAGATTGGTCAAAGAATGCCTCTTGAAGAAACTAGCATTTGACATAAGACCCAAATGTGACAAAGAATCAACCATTTGAAAAGTTAGAGGTAGAGTCCATTCCAGGTAGAGTGTAGAATGTGTGAAAAGGCTCTTGGGTGGGAAAGAGAGTGGCATGTTCACCAAATGGGAAAACATAAAAAGATGACTGTGGCTGGAGCGTAGGGAGAGAGGGGTGTGGAGAAAGATAGAAGAAGAGCCTAGGTATGCAAATAAACAGGGGTCTTGGTAGACTGCGTTTTCATAGGCTGCAGTAAGGAGATAGGATTTTATTTTAAGTGTTTTATTTTATTCATTCTATTTTAAGGCAATCAACAAAATTGTTCAAGTATGCCAGTGACAAAATCTAATTTATGTCTTAAGAAGATCATTTCTTTTGCTTGAAAGAAACCAACTATTGGAATTTGGCAACCACGTGAGGACTGCTGCTGTAAATGGTAGATGATGAAAGTCTAATTCAAGTTGATGGCAGAGGATGTATATCAATTCCTTGCATATTTTGGAGATAGAGTACACGTGGCTTGCTGATGGATTAGGTGTAAGGCATGAGGGTGAGGGAGAGGGAGGGAACAAAGATGACTTTTATGTTTCTGGTTGGAATAGTTGGCCAGGAGTGCCATATCCTAAAAAAGGAGAAGGCTGGGTTTGGGAGCAATTAAACATCATGACTCAAGGGTTTTACTTTGCTCATTCTAAGTTTGGAGCATCTTTGAGATATCCAGGTGAAAATGCGAAGTAGGCTGTTTGAAATGTGAGGCTGGATCTCAGAAGTAAGACTTAGCCTAGGGTTATAAAATGATGTTTAAATCCATGGGCCTACAATCACTGTAGGCTGTACAGTTATTACAGAGACGAGTAGATTATAAAGTTTCCTGTCTTATATGAGCCTTGAAAATTTGAGTAGGTGGATCGGCCAATAGAAGAGACCTAGCAGCACTCTCTTTTAACTAGTTGTCCTCAAGAAGGCATTTGTTAAAGTGTGTAATGACACAAGATCAAATTCCTTTTTTTTCTTGGAGCATCTGAAACTTGGATACAGACTCCGAATAAATAATACATTATTAAGTGGTCTATACTGTGGACTCCTAGAACTTTGTTAACCTTTCATGAGAAAGTTCTGATGTATTTTCACTCAGATTTTAAGGGCCCAATCAAACAATAAGTGAAAAGATCATGCAGCTTCCTTACGGAAGGTAGAGAATTCCCACCTGGATGTAAGCAGCTCCTCCACTAACATACCATAATGATTTGAAGCAGGAGGTCTCTACCCAGGAATCTCAGACTATGCTTCCTGCCACCTGCCCCTCAACAGGTTTTAGGCTACCCATCTGGGTTGCTGGTGGTGACTACTGGCACTGGGATCCATTTTTGTATGACATAGTACTTAGGAGAAAACCAGCTTCCTTTCCCTTGACCCACTTACTATTTTTTTTCCCCAGGCTGGGAGCGCAGTGGTGCTATCTCAGCTCACTGCCACCTCCACCTCCAGGGTTCAAGTGATTCTCCTGCCTCAGCCCCTTGAGTAGTTGGGACTATAGGTGGGTGCCACCATGCACGGCTAATTTTTGTATTTTTAGTAGAGGTGGAGTTTCACCCTGTTAGCAAGGATGGTCTCAATCTCCTGACCTCATAATCCACCCACCTCAGCCTCCCGAAGTGCTGGGATTACAGGAGTAAGCCACCGCGCTCAGCCCCTTGACCCACTTTCGCTGGGAGAAATTGAACTTTTGCTTCATGAGAAGAGAGCCAGCAGTTGAATTTCTCCTTTTAAGGGGTTAGAAACAGATGATAACAACAAATCAGTAACTGATTAAAAACCACCTACCTCAATCGTCTTTGTCTATGACTTCTTTTCTTTAAAAATATTTTCAGACCAAATAAAGAGGGCACGGTATCAAAGCCGTGTGTAGATGTGGAGGGAATGAGGCTGGACTGCTTCTCCATTGCAGTAAACTACTGTTCTGGAGACATTCAGAAACTCCTTTGGCTCCAGTAAGGTAAGCCCAAGAACATCTGTTTCTGGGAGCATACCTTAACAAAGGGTGTAGATCTGTCTGACCAAGAAGCAAAATAAAAGTCAGTATTTCTACTTGAGCAACGCTGAAGGTTTATGCTTTTAGAAAGGACCAGGTTATTTAAGTTACAGCCTCTAATTCAAAAGGGATGCTATGGGCTATGCAGTCGCTTCTTCAATTTCATTCAAGCTAAGGGATCTTCACCAAGCAGTACCACAGAAGTCACCAAAAATAGGTGTCAGGCAGCTATGGGTTGGGGTGAATATCACTGGGCATTTGAGGTAGCAAAGAAATAACCACTGAGTGAACACTAGAGGATGGTGAAATGGGTAGATAGGATTATTTCTTGGGCAAGAAATTGAGATGCTAGAAAGTAAGAAATCCCACTGTGGGTCAGATTGGCCAAAGGCAAATGCAGGAGGAAAAAGGCAAACTTTCTGAGCACATCTTCTGCAACGGGACTCTTTCATTTTTCTTAAATGAAGTAAGGGTTGGAAAAGTAACCAGCTAAGTTTCCCTAGTTGCAGAGGCCTCCATCTCAGTGCTGTTGAAAAACAAATGCTTGCATTTGAGAAAATGATTGAAGGAGGAACATCTTCTTTGTGAAGTGTGTATGTCTGTTTTGCGGCATATATAAGCTCTTCTGGGAGATTATGTTTATCTGGTTTAAAGCAAATTTATCTGAAAAGGATACACTGGACTTGGTCATATGTTTCAACTGGAATAGGCTAAGTTAAATTTAGGTAATTGTGTGTGTAACGTATATGACCATTCTGTACTACTTACTACACCAAGCTTCTTTCTTCCAAGATGAGTGCAGGCTGATGGAGCAGGCCCAAGAGGAACACTTCCAGTTGCAGGTCAGAGACAAAGGAGAACATGGAGGAACCGTGGAAAGCAGTCTTAAAGAGCTCAAAGCTTTGCCCAAAAGGGGCCTCTACAACTCCCCATGGTTTTTCTAGAAACTTTATTGATAATTGCCCAAATGGGGAGGCAATCGAGATATCTTCCATCAGTGGATGGATAAACTGTGGTACATCCAGACAGTGAAATATTATTCAGCTATCAAGCCACAAAAAGACATGAAGGAAACGAAATCCATACTAAGTGAAAGAAAGTAATCTGAAAAGCGTATACTATATGGTTCCAACTGTATGACATTCTAGAAAGGACAGAACAATGGAGATAGTAAAAAGATTTGTGGTTACCAGGGGTCAGGAGGAATGGAGGGATAAATAGGTCAGACACAGAGAATTTTTAGGGCAGTGGAACTATTCTGTATGATACTACAATGGTGGACACATATAATTATACATTTTTCTAAGTCCGTACAATGCACAACACCAAGAATGAGCCCAAATGTAGAAACTGTGGACTTTGAGTGATACTGATGTGTCAGTAGAGGTTCATCAATTACAAAAAATGTACCACCGTGATATGAGATGTCAGTAGTGTTGTGAACATGTGGGGACAGGGGTGCATGGGAACTCTGTCCTTTCCTTTCAATTTTCCTGTGAACCTAAAACTGCTATGAAAACATAAAGTTTATTAATTAAGAATAAATGGGGAGGAATACATCATATTTCACACAATTTGGTATGGGCCAACATGGTATGGGAACATATATTTTTTCCATAAGGAATGGCAGAGAATATTTTGGAGAACAATACAATACGCCCTAAGAATGTATTTCTTAATATCAAAAACCATACCTGATTTAGTCCTGTAGCCACTGCAGGGACTAACACAGCGCCCTACATGTAGTTGGTGTTCAGTTAAATTAAATTAATTAATCTTGAAGTAGAAGCATCTTAGAAACGTGAAGGAAATAGACATCTACATATAGTCAATCTGTTTTTGCTATCACCATTCAGTTGGCGCATACAATTTTTCATTGTAGTAAATTACACAGAACATTAAATTTACCATATTAGCCATTTTTAAGTGTATAATTCAGTCGTGTTAAGTACATTCATATTATTTCACAATCAGTCTCCAGAAGTTTTTCATCTTACAAAACTGAAATTCCATGCCCATTAAGCAACAACTCCCAATTTACCCTTTCCCATGCCCCTTGGCAGCCATCATTCTACTTTCTTTCTGTTGCTGTGAATTTGACTCTTCTAGACACCTCATTTAAATAGAATCATCAAGTATTCATCTTCTTGTGACTGGCTTATTTTATTTCATATAATGTTCTCAAGGTTCCTCCAAGTTGTAGCATATGTCAGAGTGTCCTTCCTTTTTAAGGGTGAATAATAGTTCATAGTTTGTATAGATCACAGTTTGTTCATCCATTCGTCCATTGATGATCAGTTGTATTACTTCCACTTTTTGGCTATTGTGAATAATGCTGCTGTGAACACAGGTGTACAAATATCATGTCGAGATATTGCTTTCCCTTTTTCTTTTTTTGGACATATACCCGGAAGTGGAACTGTTAGATCTTATGGCAACTCAATTTTTAATTGAGGAACGGCGGCAATTTTTCATAGTGGCTATACCGTTTTACACTTTCATCAACAGTAGACAAGGATTCCAGTTTTTCCACATCCTCACCTACACTTGTTATTTCCTTTTTTTGTTTTTGTTTTTGTTTTGACAGTAGCCAATCTAATGGGTGTGAGGTGATATCTCATTGTGGCTGTTACTTTTCTGATATATATATGAGATAATTCTTAAAATTATATTAGATACTTTACAGTTAAGATACTTTGGCTGTGAATAATAGCCAATGGGTTGGGGAGTAACTTTTTCCTTCCTAATATGATGTCTGAAGTTAGTAAAGAGTGAGATTAAGAAAAATTTGTGCATCTTACCTGCAATAGTTTCAATACTACATGACTTCTTAATTTTCTTCACCAATTTCTCTCTGCCTTTACCCACTCTTTAAAGGCCGTTGTTCCCCTGGTTCTGTTCCTGAACTATATGTACCCACTGGGCAAGCTCATCCGTCCCTTCAGCTCCAGTGGCTCTCTTCACTAATGACCCCTAGCTCCATCGTCTCCAGGTGAAGGACTCTCTCCTGTGTTCCAAACTGCATATCCATCTGCATCCTACATATTCCATATGGGTGTGCCACAGACACATGTCCAAAACTGAAACCACTTTTCCCTTCAAAACTGTCTCCTTCTTATTCATTAGCTTCACCATCCTCTAATCAGAAACTTAAGCCTCGTTCTTCAATTTCCCTTCCCCTCGTTTTACTTTACCTTGTCCTGTCGCTACATTTCTAAGCACTCTTTAGCATTGCCCTTATCCTGATTTCAGAGCCTCATTTCTCTCTTGAAATATTGGAAATATTTCAATATGAATTTAGCTCACTGTTTATGCCTAGCTTCCAATCCTCCACATTGCCAACCCCAATTCTTCCCCACTAGGCAATCGGTCCCTATAGAGAACAACCCAATTTCCCAAACTTGATAAAAGAGACACTTCACTACCTGGGTCTTTCTTTACTTAACTTCCTCAGCTGCATTTCTTCTTGATTCTCCCCTTCTGCTGTGTGTGCATTTATTCTAGACAGCTTAGTTATCCCCCAAAATGTCATAGAGAAAGCACGGGACTTAGAGATAGTGCAGAGACAGTTTGTTCTGGTGAGCAAGAGACATCATAATTAGAAGTGTGCCCTAGAATAAGCAGCATAATATTTGTGAAATTAATTTAAAATGAAGTATATTTATTTCCATTTAATAAATATATTTCCGTCATAATTCCTTATATTAACATTTTAAAATCATCATCGGATCAAATATGTGGCCTGGCTTAAATCTTTATTACATTAATTACTTACATACAGCCTTTTGTGGTTTATTTTCACTCATATGTGTCTTATTTCCCAGTTGGACTATTAAAGTCATTTTTTACTCCCAAAGGAGTCTAGCAAAATGCCTTGGAGGCGTGTTTCTTATAGAGGCTTAATAAATGCCTCTTGGCTGATTTGTATTGCCTACTTTTTCCCTCAACCTTGCTCCCTCATTTCTTCATCCAGCCCTTTTCATCCAGTCCCATGGTTTTTATTACAATTCCAATGAGGGTTTAGGTATTTAGAACACAGTGGGTGGTCAATAAATATTGAAGAGTAACAGCATCCTCCCCATACTAACTTAAATCTTGTTTCATTTGCAAGTGACTTAAAAAGGTAGTTTACTCTTATTTATCTCAGAATATTATAGAGGCCCCATTTCTCTTTCACCCCAAACACTCACACTTCACAGATTTTATACCCTGGTTATCCCTATTACGCAACTTGATGCTCCACTAACTTTCTTTCGTTCCCTAATTTCTTTTAACTGGCATCTTCTCTACTCTAATCATAGCTCTACTTTCTGTTTGCTTACTTTCATTCTCACATGCCTAGACCTTTGAGTGTTGTTCTCCCAGACAGTCAGCTTCTAATGCTGTCTAAAATAGTAGCTTCCCATAACCCCATTTCCTTACAAATGCTGTACCTATATGATCTTTCTCATTACTCTAAGGACCTGAGAATACTCATGTCCATATTTTTCCATCATCACCTGCATTAACTCTTAGCCAGCTCTTTGACCTTGGACAGGTTGATTGGCCTATGCAACTACAGCTCACTTAAAAATGTTCCATCACTGTCACTCTTGCTTCTACATATAGCTAATGTGACATTAATCATGATGAACTATAATTATATTTGATACTTGGCTGTATCCAGTGGACTAAAATCTCCTGAAGGAATGTTTAAGTCCCAATGACGTCATAGCTGTCATTGTAACCACCCCTTCCCCAGCCCCCAGCAATACCTTGTCACAGATGCTTTCAAATATTTGTTGAGGAAATGAACTTAAATGGGACACTTCATTAGCCCACAGTAGTCCATTTTCTAAATCCTCAAGGCAGCTTCTTAAAAGTCCCTGTTCTCATTCTGTCTATTTCCTTGTGCTCTTCTGTGCTTGGAAAGTTTCCATAAGCTTTCTTCTGAATACCCGCAGAAAGCTCATATTCTCTACAAAAATGATTTGAACAACAGCACAACATTAATGTTAACTTATGGGCACGTTTACTCTTAACTGGATTCCACATGACTCCACCGCTGCTATGAGATTATTCATAACTAAAGTGATGGAAGTAAAATGTAAAAAAATAAACTTACTTACCATTTTATTATATTTATGTGTCTTTTTGTTATGTAGCTTGTTTTAGAAGTCTCTGCATGGTGACAGCCCTGAATCTGTAGATTTCTTTTCCTGGAACAGCCTGTCAAGTAGATGCCACCCTGTGGTTTCTGTGAGGTGCCTACTGCTTATTCACATGGCTGTTTTATTTATTTATATAATGTGATACATTATTCCAGGCAGCAACCAACCATCTGCATCTCTCAAATCAGATGTGATCAACAACAGAGTTTTCTGCTAAGGTATGGAAAAAATGAAAGTATTATAATACTATAACCAAAAAAGAATGAAAAACAAATATCCAATCGAATACCATTTTGACCCAGATTTCAGGGTGTCTGCGGAGGAAATTTTGAGAGCTAACTTTTCCTGAACATAGAAGTACACCAGCTATCATCTCAAATAATTATAGAATGAGTTTCATTGTCTCACTGCTACTTTGGTATTTTCTGTATTCAACATCTATATGCTGCCTGAGATCATCTGAGAATATGTATATGAAAACGCGAGTGAAAATAGAAGAGGAATCTAGTCATCTAAGGACTGTATCAAGGGAGTGGTTGTTAGTGTCAGTAAGTCTGGGTTCTATTTCTGAGTCTACCCTCCCTTCCTTTCTACTTTCCAGCCTGCCCAAGCTTTCATTATTACTTATTTTGTTGTATTGTATTGTTTTGTAAAGTGATTATTTCCATGGCAACGAGGCACTGTTCCAGGCATTAGGGAGGCATGACAGCCACAGTGGAGTTGGGAATCAGCAAAGAAGATAAAGGGAGTGGAGAGAAAAGGAGTGGGGAACAGAAAAACTTTGAAAGCAAAGATGTAGGATGAATCCGACAAAGCATCAAAGGTATTCTAATTTCTAATGTCAGTTAATGGAAAATTTGGGGTTGTTCATGTTTACTAGGTCAGTGAATAAGATAGTCAGATTTTTGTTTGTTTTCTAATAATAAAAAAATGGAATGCTATTCTGAGAAGACACTGCTGCTGAAATTACAGGGTCTAGCCTTCAGATAGACTAAGTAGTCTTTTCCGATCCACTTGGCATTCTGACCTTTCTGATGGTCGAAATGATAAATGAGAATAGGGCAAATTTAGCTATGTTAGTATGAAGAAATATAGAGAGAGTATTTGATCTGGAGTTAGCCCTGATGTTGAAAAATAACAAAGGAAAACTCACACTATTGCTGTTAGAAGGTTCAACCTGTTTTCCAAAGATGAAAAATAAAATTCCTTTGATGAACAAGATATGGTGTATGAAAATGGACTAATCCCTGCTATTATATTCTGTCATCACAGTGGACTGGATAGTTCCACATGAACACAAAGATAGTTATCAGATCAGTAATAATAATAATTATAAGGATCTCAACTTCCTGAGCACTTACTAAAATCCAGGTGCTAGTCTAATCAATTTCAACATATTAACTTAGCAACTTCTCTGAGAAGAGAGAGCTCTTTTGAAATCAGACTTAGTGTATACAATTGCCTTCACAATGAAAATGTAGCTCTGCACATGTCCTCACTGGACCCTAAGAAACTTGGATAGAGCTGATATTAGGTAGCTTAAACATTACTTTTCGGCCGGGTGTGGTGGCTCACACCTGTAATCCCAGCACTTTGGGAGGCCAAGGCAGGCAGATCACAAGATCAAGAGATTAAGACCTTCCCAGCCAACATGGTGAAACCCCATCTCTACAAAAAATACAAAACAAATTAGCTGGTAGTGCATGCTTATAGTCCCAGCTACTTGGGAGGCTGAGGCAGGAGAATCCGTTGAACCCGGGAGACAGAGATTGCAGTGCACCAAGATCACACCACTGCCCTCCAGCCTGGCGACACAGCGAGACTCTGTCTCAAAAACACAAAACAAAACAAAAAACATTTACTTTTTATTATTCATCAGATATAATATTTAATCATACCTTCAATTCTGTCATTAACACTCAACTTAGGAGTAAGTCTCATTGCTGTTGACCGGTTATTTAGAGGATGCAAATTTCTTGTTGCTGTATGGCATAATTTACCATTTTATGACATTACCATAGTGTATGGAAGCTGTTTTGACTTTTGTACATCTTATTAGCAGAGTGAAAGTCTGTTTTACACTAATCTTTTCCATTTCCCTGAGTCTGGATAATTGATTCCGAGTTATTTTATTTACTGGGTGGGAGCCATTGAAATGGTTGCACTTAAGCTCATCTTCAAACTTGCGGATTAGACTTGCCTGTAGTGTAGGTTCAAATGGAGATGGAACCATTCTGCTTCTTCCCTTCAGTATCGTATTTGTGTTTTCTCCATTTGATTACTTAAGACACTCACATGGTCATATTATGTGGGTTATTAAAAGGAGGTATAACAATCTATAATATATAATCACTTTGCATTCTACATAGGATAGTCAGCAATTCCACTTGATTCTCATAAGCAAACATTCATTTTTTTGAGCAGGGACACTTAGTTTTCTCTAAGTGAATACAAAGCTTGTTCAATAACTGATTGGTTTAGAACCCAGGTTGCTTATCTTCCAGTCTAATGCTGTTTCTAGTGCAAGCTCCTGCCAGTAAGCTGGAGAGAGATATCTTACATGCCAATTTTATTAGGAATATGTTTTCAAAATTTAATTGTTTGGGGAAAAGGAAAATGAATGCTAATGAAAACTATGAAAATCCCATTAATGTACTGAATATTTTGAGTTTAAGTAAGTACTGTTTTACTCATTAATAAATATGCTTGCACAGTAGTTGAATTTTAAAAGTTAAAACTCTAGAGATAATGACCTTTCAGTTAGATGAATATTAGAACATTATTCCCCAGGTAATGTTTTAATGTTTTGTTTGTGCTTTTTGTTCTACCTGGATAATGATGCAGTAATTCTTAGGACATTTAGCTTTTATGAAAAGGAGTGAAGCTAATTAACCTCTGATTTCTTTACTAAATTCTGTTAGCAGGCAGATCAGTCATTTGACCGCTATTAGGCAAGATAATATAATGGAAAGACGTGGCTGGTAATCCTCTATGAATTCTTACTACAGATACTGAAATACTGGCTGGACCTATGCACACTCTTTGGTTTCCAAGGTTCTGAGTTGCCCTGGCTTTGAGGTAATCCATTGTGTGGCCATTTAACCTACATTGCTGAAGAGTAGGGTCAAATTCATGTTTGATTTAAACAACTTCAGGTGACCCATTCAATAAATCTTTATTAAATCCTTATTATGCCTAAAGTAAGAACTGTAGGCATGTGAGATAGCATAAAATATATAACAAAAGATACAGAAAATGTTTTATTTTTCATATAGCCTTTTCCAAAAAGTGAATTAGCATTCCTGTCCTTGAGAGTTAGCAAGTAGATAATTTATTTAAACCCAGGAGCTAAAGACCCAAAATATACAAAAGATAGGTTTTTTTTTTTTTTAATTGCAAAGTAATTGATTTTCCTCCAAATTTGTTCCAGTGGTTTTATTAGTTATATAGTAAAGAACTTTCCAGTTTCATAACAAGATGTAATACTTAAAAAAAAAGCACAGTGGCTATTTTTATTGGCCCCAGAGTTGTTGTTTTTTTCTCATAGTCTGTTAGTAGATTTTGCTTAGAGAAGAATTTCAAATATAGAAATAAGTGCTGACAACTATAATGCATAATTTAAAAATATCTAATAATGGCTAACCTTTATTGAGTACTTAATATTTTCAAAGTGCTGCAAGCCTAAGAGGTAACTCTTACAATTATCCTCATTATATGTGAAGAAATTAAAGTTTAGTGAGGTGTGCTGGGAATGGGAATCCAGCTGCATCTAACTGCAGAGTCTTCTTGGCCACTCCACTCCAGTGGGTGATGTCAGAACAATTAGATAAATATAAGTGATATGTCCCCACCCAAATCTCATCTTGATTTATAGCTTCCATAATTCCCACATGTTGTGAAGGGACCCAGTGGGAAATAACTGAATCATGGGATGGGTCTTTCCCATGCTATTCTCATGGTAGTGAATAAGTCTCATGTGATCTCATGATTTTATAAGAAATTTCCCTTCGCTAGGCTCTCATTCTGTCTCTTGCCTGCTGCCATGTAAGATGTGTCTTTTGCCTTACGCCATGATTATGAGGCCTACGCAATCATGTGGATGTGAGTCCATTAAGCCTAATTTTCTTTATAAATTACCCAGTCTAGGGTATGTCTTTATCAGCAGCATGAAAACAGACTAAAACAATAAGCAAGTGCCTGGAAACTTAGAGTGGGAAGACAGCCTATAAGTGTGAAGAAATCCAGAAAGGTCTCCTAAAAATAGTGATGTTTTGTTGGGCTTTGAAGAATGAATAGGATTTGAACAAACACGTTAGAGAGAGAGAAAGGTTAAATGTCAAAGGAATAGGAAATGGAGAACTCCTTTGTCAGGTTCTTTTTTTTTTTTTTAAAGATGGGGTTTCACCATGATGGACAGGCTGGTCTTGAACTCCTGATATCAGGTGATTCACCCACCTCGGCCTACCAAAGTGCTAGGATTACAGGCATGAGCCATCGTGCCCAGCCAAGTTCTTAATCTGCTGGAGCATGGAATTAATAGGAAAGAAAAACAGGACAGAATTTTAAAAAGGAGGTGAAAAACACATCTTAAGTACGAAATCATAGAAAGCATAATTAGTGACACCCATCTAGATACTTTTACTTTATTCCATAGAAGATTACTTTTGAAGATTTTGGAAGAAGTATAAGATTCATCAAATATTACCTGAGGACTGAGTCTTTTGAAATATGCTCCCTATAGCTTTTATCAATTGGGCATCATTGTGCTTATATTTTGTGATGTAACTGCACTGCACTGTTGAATATTTATCAGATTGTTCATTTTTTATATCTATTTGTCTATCTATCATGTTAATCTCTGAAAACCATTGTACACCCACTCCAATAGAAGAATGGCCATACAAAGTCAAACTTCTAGGCCTTAGCAAAAGCACAATAATTTTAACATGGGGAAATCTTTCCAATCATCTCTATGTCAACCATTTTGAATTATAACTGTAAAATATATAGTGTTAGCCACCTTGGAAATATTATGTATGATAAGCTAGTTAGAAAGTAATGATTGTTGGTTGGACATAAATTAAATGAGTATTCTTGATTGTTGGCTAAAGCTCCTTGAATGTGAAAATAGGGTGTGCCTCACACTATAATACATCTGTTTTAATCAGGTCATTAGGGAGGGAAGCCACATGTATGTACCAGAGGACAACTGAATTGGCAGCTGCATCATTAAGCTGCCTTATGGTACATATCTCAAGAGAGGCTGAGTCCTGCTGCTGGAACAGTGGATCCAGACAAAGATGTATCTCATCAATGCTGTGTGTGAGTGAAGGAGATGAAGTTCACTAATTAGTATACAAACTGAGAGTTAAGATCCTGGGAAACACATTAATGGTATGGCAAAGCCTGAATGGGGTGGACAAATAGGAAGTCAGAGTTTGGTAAAGATTAAAAGAGAGTTTATGTGAATATCTTGCTAGACTAGATTCTATTCTCAATTATACCCCTTAAGTGCTCAGCTTGGTGTGCTTCTTGAGACCAGGAGCATGTGTAGAAGTAACCAACCTTCACATAAATCATCTTTAGTAAATGTGGAAAGGGAGTGATTTGTGAGAATAAAGCAAAGGAAAGATTGATGTATTAATAATTGACTCCCTTTCTTCCATGACTCTTTGCCCTCCATTTTTATTTATTTGTAGACTTACAAATAAATTGTAGACTTACATCCTGCAATCAAGGGCAAATGCCCAGAACTCTCCTTTAGTGCTTGTTAAATTAGAAACTCCTTAAAGGTCATTGTAATTTGAAGAGGCAGTGACTTTCTAATGTTTTAGTGGAAACTGTAACAAGAATAATTTTCAAAATGTAATGATATTCATTATATTTTCCAGTGAGTAATATTTGGGAAATCATCAAGAAGTGTATGTTTGTGATGTTATTCCTCATTATTAAAATCCTTAAACTACAAGTGCTACGCATAGTGATGAGTATAATTTTAGTTGAATTTTTCATCCATCTCATTTATTCTTTTCTTGGAAGGGCATTTGTGTGTCAGGAGCACAACAACAATAATATTTCACTTGCATTATTTTATTTCTCCATGAGATTGCATCTGAGTTTTCAACATGAGATTAATGCTTGCCACGTGTACTTTAAATATCTAAGTAATGTATATTGGTTTATTGATTTTTCAAAATTAGCTTAAATTTTCCAGCACAACGCATCTTTTTAAGGATCTCTTCTTTTATTTAAATATTCATATTAGATTTCAATGCCTTCTATTAGAATCTATACCTTAATTACTTATTTCAGTTGAGTGACATTCAGTTATATTTTTGGAACATGGGTTCAACTTAATTAACATATTTCTGGAATGCCTACTAGAGTGGTCCACATATAGAAACTATTGAAGATATACAACACTTTACCTCTGCCCTAAGGAAGGTTTCCGTTAGGTGAGTTATATTCTATCAAAGGTATTGTTTCACAAATGAAAGTTGCTCCCATCGAAGCTTCAGTTGTGAGGCACAGATTTTGTATGGTGTTTTCAGGGGTGATTGTATGAACTGGCATTGTGTCCTTATTCTTTCATGTTATTCAAGAAAAAAGAAGAATTTGGGTGGGCCTTGAAAGATGTAGAATTAATATAGAGACAGTCAAAAGGGAACTTCTCCATCAGGTCTCTAAGACATGGAAAGCCAGTCAAATTAGCTTCACTAAGAAAGTGTTTATTAAAAGATGGCAGTAGTATTGAGGAGAACTAAAGAAAGTGAAGACCCACTGGGTTGTCTTGGGAGTAGAGCTAAAAAGCTCTGGGGAACAAAGCAGCGATTTCTGTCCCACCTCCTCCACTGTTCTTTTCTCCTCTCTTGTTCTTTCATCACCTGGTTCCTGTTTCTGCTTTTATATGTCTGCAATCTGACTCTCTCCGCTAAATAATTAGTACACATAGCTTCTGGGGCTTCCATAGTTTCTGATTCTATATGATTTTCCAGCTCCAAGAACTACTAGTAATTGATTCAGTCTTTACTCTGTTAGTTAAATTATTAAGAAAGAAGATCTGAGCTGTTTAGATCATGGGTAAAGGATCAACCCTTAGTCCTATCAACTGTGGTCACACAGCACAGGAGATCACATGCTGTGAACGGATAAGCAGGGACTCACTCTTCTGGAGGGGAGTGGTGGGGTATGTAGTTGTCAAAGGGCTCCCAGGAGAGAGGATGTTAGCTGAAGAGGAACTGCAAGTTTATTAAATGCAGAGCTAAATAGTAAGAATGAATGAGATTCATGGAATGGTGTTTATGAAATTGTGACACAACCAGGCTTTTAGGAGGGAAGGAAGATCTATGTAGGAAAGCGTCAGAAATAAAAACAGATAAAATGAGTTCAGATTAAGTAGTGAGTCAAAGTTCTCAAGAAAACAGGATACCTACACTGATGGAGTACACACTATGTATGGAGCACCTTAGGTGCTTTCAAATTGTATAGTGTGCCTCACCACCACTAATTATTAAGCACTCTAAGAGCTTGATTTTGTTTGTTGATTTTGGTTTTAATGATAATGCAGTTTGTAGATTCATAGAAGATAAATTTGATATTTCATCTCAAGGTATCAAACCTACTTACCAGTAGAACAATCAAACCTACCTCAACCTGGGTGTTAATTCTATTTTCTGACCATACTCTTTAGATGTTTAATTATACTGAATGATTTTGTCATTAAAAAGTTATAATGTATTGCATTGGTCCTGTTAACAGAAGTTCTAAATTTTTAATTGAAGATATAGGTGATGGGGAGGAAGGCAGCAAATCACACTGCCACATGTGTACCTATGCAACAATCTTGCATGTTCTTCACATGTACCCCAAAACCTAAAATGCAATGCAATAAAATAAAAGAAAATAAAAAGAAAAGTGATAGAGTTACATGTTCAATGTAAATAACAGAAAACTAAATGTAAAAAATAGAATACAAAATGTGAAGACCTTTATTCTTACTTCTTTCCTGGCTTTGCCATTCCAGACTTCCCCCATTCAGTAGTCTTCCCTAGAGATAACCATAATATGTAGTATTTTTGCAGACTTTTTTCTAATAGAGATAATATAAACATTATATATAACATTTCTAATATATGTTATATCTATTAGAGAAAAAGTCTGAAAAGTGATATATTATTATATATATAAACACATAAATAAAGGTAGATAGATTTCATATTATTCTGTAATATGGATTTAATTTGGCCATACTCCAAAGTACATGCTTAGTAAAGGTTAAAATTATGCTATTATTAATGTGATAAACATTCTTAAACATGGTTTTGTGCATATATGATTATACTTATAAATGATGGATTCCAAATTGTAGAATTTGAAGATCAAAAATATGTGCTGTTTATTATTATAGCCAAGTTGTCTTCTGAAAAGGCTCTACTGATTTACACTGCCACCAACAGTGTGTGAGATAACCTGTTTTCCACTCCCGCACCGTTCTATTAAGAATGTTTTTTTGGCTTCTTTTCAAAGTGAATCATGACTGTGTTTATATTACTCAATAGTGTGGATTATGTATTTTATAAGAAAGTAATAATTTAAATGTCACAATATAAGGACGATATAAAAGAGTGTTTTGTTAAGTGATTGAAGATGAAGTTAATTTCAAATTTCTAAGGAATGTAAGCTCTTCAATAAAACTTATTTATCCTTTAAAAGGAAATACTTATTATTCATCTCAGTGAGATCAAAATATACTCCATATTTTCTCAAACAAACAAAACCATGGCAAATCACTAAAGTTCATTTTAGAGTTTTTATAAATACTTGATATTTTTAAGCAATGTATTTGCATGAGAAAATTAGCTAGGAATCTGGGAATAATGAATTTAAAGGAATATGATAGTTCTTTTCTATTCAGAACTTGATTCTTTTCTTGAGTGGATGAGAATGGTAGTAAATGCTCTCTTCAGTTTGCAAGAGGCAGGGTGCATCACTGGCCATTTCTTGTTGTCTTCTACATCCAGTTCTAGAGGGAGCATCATCCACAAATGTAGCCATTATGCCTTAACTCTGTGTATGCAAGCGTGTGTGTGTATGTGTGATAATGAGAAATGCATAACAGTGACCTCTGAGCCCCTGGAAATGCCTTGGTTGTATGGCAGAGTCACAGACCTTTGAAGGTTCAATATGTTGGGAAGTGAGCAATTCTTTCTACTCAATCAGTGGGTGTACTCAGAATTTATGAAGTCAGAAAGTTCTGCCAAAGTTATACTCACACCAGATCACCTAATCTATAAGTAATCCAGATAACCATTGTCAAGGAAATTATATCTTAAGAGTACTTTGGGTGGTTGTGGGTTAATATTTTAGTGCCCTGATGCAAATGCCAAGTTCAAACACCTGAAAACCCAGGGCGCTGCTCTGTTTCTAGTAAGTGCCTGATGAATCTGTTAAATAAAATCATTTCCACCTATACCAAGGATTAACAGAGAGAAACACAAGCCATTATCACTGACCAAGTTCTCAGAATCATTCTTTAAATACACCCTAACTCTCTTACAAGACTGTCCTTTTAAGACTGATGGCCAGTTATTCTTCTGACGTAGAAAGTTTCCTCTTGACATTAGTTATCTTTGGTCTAAAACTATTATATATTAATGGATATTCCTTCTTAAGAAATGATAAAGACCACAACCTTGATATGGGAGCACTAGGATTCCTATTATCTGAGGTTGCAGTAAAGATTAATCACTTTCATTTCCACTGAAATTCAAATAATCATTAATAACAACATGCGATACATGAGAGTAAAGCAAAGGGATGCAGAATACAGAATTCAGTGATTTCTACATGGATTCCACAAAGGGATTTGTGCTTTTACATCATGAAAAATGTAATCAGATTGAAAGCTCTTGAGATAGACGAGAACAGGTTATGGAACTGGAGTATGTGCCAAAAGTAATTACTGAATATACTCAAAAATCATTTTAGTAAGCTGCATAGGAGAGCCCAATGACATTAACAGCTGGTTGTTGCCTTGGCCCACATACTGTATTTGAAATAGTGCCATTATATATGCCAAGCATTATTTAAGTTCATGATAGCTTTAGGTACCTATTTGATACTTTCTATCTTCAAGTATAATTCAGTGTTTTCAGTTTGTTTTCAAGCCCTCCTGAAAGGTTCTTCACCTTGTATAATCTGAAGAATTACCTTTTATACTGATATATCAAATAGAAGTGTATTATAAATTAAAACCATCTGTGTTTGCCAAATGTCTATATATCGCAGTTATAGTGAGTTAAAACTGATGAAGAGAAAAACAGTTGTTTTTGCATTTCTATAAGCAATGAACTTAATGTATGGATAGTCTTAAATATTAACTAGAAATAAGAATTTACTCTGCTTGAAGAAAACACAGTATGATAAATTCAACTCTCAAATCATAATTTAATTGAAAGGATTTTATTCTATCGATTCTTACTCAGCAGGCTTTTGCACAGATACATCTTGAGCCTTGCCGTAGTGTGTACAGACTAGTATGATGTTTAAAACTCACAGTGATGAGAGTGAAATCACATTGTGCCACTGCTTCTTTATAAATGTTGAAATCAGATCGATCTAGGAGGCTCTGATAGATCAAATAATGCTTAGAAAATCATTTGCTTTAGAAGGAAGAACATAGCTTTGGTCTCAGGTTGGTTCGTCTCAGTTTTGAAAACCTAAATCTATTTATCACAAAGCAGACAACTGGCTTTTGGAAACATATATTGTTGTGGCACAGGGCTGAGCAAAGAAAAAACATAGAATATGTTTGGTTGCTTAGTATATAACTGAATTCGAACAATAAAACTTTTATTCCTGTTGAAACTCAAATTGGGTGAAAAGTGTCAACAGGACCAAAATTTTTGGATTGATTTAATCCAGCTAATCCAAATACAACTATATGATCCTTCATTGCCATTCTGTAGCTTCATTCCTCATCAGCATTCATTTATTAATATTTCACTGAAAAACGTATTTGGAACTCTTAGGTGAAAACTACCAAATCAGTGGAAAGTGCTATAGTAAAGTGATAAAATTGTATCTAATAAAAGTTAGAAGAAAGAAGAGCTTCCCATCATAAAGTGCTCCAATAAAATTTAATTTCTGGATTTTCTTCCAAAATAATGTGGGTCAAATTTATTTTTGTAAATTATGCATTATTTGTTTGAAAAGCAATATATCCTCTAAATAACTAGGAGAGAAGTGGTATTTTTTATTGTGAGTTTTTCCATTAATATAGTTAAAAGTTATTCATTCCCTTTTTTTTATTGCATTTTAGGTTTGGGGGCACATGTGAAGAACATGCAAGATTGTTGCATAGGTACACACGTGGCAGCATGATTTGCT
The DNA here is from genome assembly GCF_009761245.1 of Sapajus apella. NCBI lineage: Eukaryota > Metazoa > Chordata > Mammalia > Primates > Cebidae > Sapajus > Sapajus apella. The sequence continues at coordinate 15,201,078 of NW_022436969.1, read as the reverse complement.
GCCTTCCTCCCCTTCAGCTATATCTGGCATTTCTCCCCATGCTATCTCACCCCAACTCCCCACCCCCACTGTCCGTCCCCCATTTCCCCCTAACAGACCCCAGGGTGTGATGGTCCCCTCCCTGTGTCCATGTGTTCTCATTGTTCAACACTCGCCTGTAAGTGAGAACATGCCGTGTTTGATTTTCTGTTCTTGTGTCAGTTTGCTGAGAATGATGGTTTCCAGGTTCATCCATGTCCCTACAAAGGACACGAACTCATCATTTTTGATGGCTGCATAGTATTCCATGGTGCATATTTGCCACATTTTCCCTGTCCAGTCTATCATTGATGGGCATTTGGGTTAGTTCTAAGTCTTTGCTATTGTAAACAGTGCTGCAATGAACATTCGTGTGCACGTGTCCTTATAGTAGAACGATTTATAATCTTTTGGATATATACCTAGTAATGGGATTACTGGGTCAAATGGAATTTCTATTTCTAGGTCCTTGAGGAATCGCCACACTGTCTTCCACAATGGTTGAACTAAATTACACTCCCACCAACAGTGTAAAAGTGTTCCTATTTCTCCACATCCTCTCCAGCATCTGTTGTCTCCAGATTTTTTAATGATCGCCATTCTAACTAGCGTGAGATGGTATCTCAATGTAGTTTTGATTTGCATTTCTCTAATGACCAGTGATGAGGAGCATTTTTTCATGTATTTGTTGGCCTCATGTATGTCTTCTTTTGTAAAGTCTGTTCATATACTTTGCCCACTTTTGAATGGGCTTGTTAGTTTTTTTCTTGTAAATCTGTTTTAGTTCTTTGTAAATTCTGGACATCGGCCCTTTGTCAGATGGGTAGACTGCAAACATTTTTTCTCATTCTGTTGGTTGCCGATTCACTCTAATGACTGTTTCTTTTGCCTTGCAGAAGCTGTGGAGTTTGATTAGGTCCCATTTGTCTATTTTGGCTTTTGTTGCCAATGCTTTTGGTGTTTTGGTCATGAAGTCCTTGCCTACGCCTATGTCCTGAATGGTTTTGCCTAGATTTTCTTCTAGGGTTTTTATGGTGTTAGGTCTTATGTTTAAGTCTTTAATCCGTCTGGAGTTAATTTTAGTGTAAGGTGTCAGGAAGGGGTCCATTTTCTGCTTTCTGCACATGGCTAGCCAGTTTTCCCAACACCATTTATTAAATGGGGAATCCTTTCCTCATTGCTTGTTTTTGTCAGGTTTGTCAAAAATCAGATGGTTGTAGATATGTTGTGTTGCCTCCGAGACCTCTGTTCTGTTCCATTGGTCTATATCTCTGTTTTGGTACCAGTACCATGCTGTTTTGATTACTGTAGCCTTCTAGTATAGTTTGAAGTCTGGTAGTGTGATGCCTCCCACCTTGTTCTTTTTGCTTAGAATCGATTTGGCTATGTGGGCTATCTTTTGTTTTCATATAAAGTTTAAGGTGTTTTTTTCCAGTTCTGTGAAGAAGGCCATTGGTAGCTTGATGGGGTTAGCATTGAATCTGTAAATTACTTTGGGAAGTATGGCCATTTTCACGATATTGATTCTTCCTAACCATGGACATGGAATGTTTCTCCATCTGTTTCTGTCCTCTCTTATTTCATTTAGCAGTGGTTTGCAGTTCTCCTTGAAGAGGTCCTTTACGTTCCTTGTTAGTTGTATTCCTAGGTATTTTTATTCTCTTTGTAGCAATTGTGAATGGAAGTTTGTTCTTGATTTGGCTCTCTTTAAGTGTGTTCTTGGTGTATAGGAATGCATGTGATTTTTGCACATTGATTTTGTATCCTGAGACTTTGCTGAAGTTGCTTATCAGTTTCAGGAGATTTTGGGCTGAGACGATGGGGTCTTCTAGATGTACAATAATATCATCTGCAAATAGAGACAATTTGACTTCCTCCTTCCTATTTGAATACCCTTTATTTCTTTTTTTTGCCTCATTGCTCTGGCTAGAATTTCCAGTACTATATTGAATAAGAGTGGTGAGAGAGGGCATTGTTGTCTAGTGCCAGATTTCAGAGGGAATGCTTCTAGTTTTTGCCCTTTCAATATGATATTGGCTATTGGTTTGTCGTAAATAGCTTTTATTATTTTGGTTTATCGTAAATAGCTTTTATTATTTTGAGATATGTTCCATAAATACATAGTTTATTGAGGTTTTTTAGCATAAAGGGCTGATGAATTTTGTCAAAGGCCTTCCCTGCATCCATTGAGATAATCATGTGGTTTTTGTCTTTGGTTCTGTTTATGTGGTGAATTACATTTATAGATTTGCATATGTTGAACCAGCCTTGCATCCCCGGGATGAATCCTACTTGATCATGGTGGATAAGCTTTTGATGTGCTGTTTCCATCGGTTTGCCAGTATTTTATTGAAGATTTTTTGCATCGATATTCATCATGGATATTGGTCTGAAGTTTTCTTTTCTTGCTGAGTCTCTGCCGGGTTTTGGTATCAGGATGATGTTGGTCTCATAATTTGGGAAGGATTCCCTCTTTTTGGATTGTTTGGAATAGTTTCAGAAGGAATGGTACCAGCTCCTCTTTGTATGTCTGGTAGAATGTGGCTGTGAACCCATCTGGACGTGGGCTTTTTTGGGCAGTAGGCTCTTAATTCCTGCCTCAACTTCAGACCTTGTTATTGGTCTATTCAGGGTTTCGACTTCTTCCTGGTTTAGTCTTCAGAGGGTGCAAGTGTCCAGGAATTCATCCATTTCTTTCAGGTTTATGTCCATAGAGTTGTTTGTAATAATCTCTGATTATGGTTTGTATTTCTGTGGAATCTGTGGTGATATCCCCTTTATCGTTTTTTATTGCATCTATTTGATTATTCTCTTTTCCTTTTTATTAATCTGGTTTAGTGGTCTATTTTGTTGATCTTTTTGAAAAACCAGGTCCTGGATTTATTGATTTTTTGAAGGGTTTTTTGTGTCTCTCTCTCCTTCAGTTCTGCTCTGATTTTAGTTATTTCTTGTCTTCTGCTAGGTTTTGAGTTTTTTTGATCTTGCTCCTCTAGCTCTTTCAATTTCGATGATACGGTGTCGATTTTAGATCTCTCCTTGCTTCTCATGTGGTCATTTATTGCTATATATTTTCCTCTAGAGACTGCTTTAAATGTGTCCAAGAGATTCTGGTATGTTATGTCTTCATTCTCATTGGTTTCGAAGAACATCTTTATTTCTGCCTTCATTTCATTGTTTATCCAGTCAACATTCAAGAGCCAGTTGTTCAGTTTCCATGAAGCTGTGAGGTTCTGAGTTAGTTTCTGAATTCTGAGTTCTAACTTGATTGCACTGTGGTCTGAGAGACTGTTATGATTTCCGTTCTTTTGCATTTGTAGAGGAGTGATTTACTTCCAATTATGTGGTCAATTTTAGAGTAGGTGCAATGTGGTGCTGAGAAGAATGTGTATTCTGTGGATTTGCTTTGGAGAGTTCTGTAAATGCCTATTAGGTTTGCTTGGTCCAGGTCTGAGTTCAAGTCCTAGATATCCTTATTAATTTTCTGTCTCACTGATCTGTCTAATATTGACAATGGGGTGTTAAACTCTCCCACTATTATTGTGTGGGAGTCTAAGTCTCTTTGTAAGTGTTTAAGAACTCGCCTTATGTATCTGGGTGCTCCTGTATTGGGTGTGTATATATTTAGGATCGTTAGCTCTTCTTGTTGCATTGATCCTTTTACCATTATGTAATGTCCTTCTTTGTCTCTTTTGATATTTGTTGATTTGAAGTCTATTTTATCAGAGGCTAGAATTGAAACTCCTCGTTTTTTTTTTTTTTTTTTTTTTTTTTTTTTGCTCTCCATTTGCTTGGTAAATCTTCCTCCATCACTTTATTTTGAGCCTTTGTGTATCCTTGCATGTGAGACGGGTTTGCTGGATACAGCACACCAATGGGTTTTGGCTTTTTATCCAATTTTCCAGTCTGTGTCTTTTGATTTGGGCATTTAGTCCATTTACATTTAGGGTTAATATTGTTATGTGTGAATTTGATCCTGCCATTTTGATGCTAGCTGGCTATTTTGCCGGTTAGTTGGTGCAGTTTCTTCATTGCGTTGGTGTTCTTTACCTTTTGGTATGTTTTTGGAATGGCTAGTACTGGTTGTTCCCTTCCATGTTAAGTGCCTCTTTCAGGAGCTTTTGTAAAGCAGGCCTGGTGGTGATGAAATCTCTGAGTACTTGCTTGTTCGTAAAGGATTTTGTTTTTCCTTCACTTATGAAGCTTAGTTTGGCTGGATATGAAATTCTTGGTTGAAAGTTCTTTTCTTTAAGGATGTTGAATATTGGCCCCCACTCTCTTCTGGCTTGTAGGGTTTCTGCTGAGAGATCTGCTGTGAGTCTGATGGGCTTCCCTTTGTGGGTAACCTGACCTTTCTCTCTGGCTGCCCTTAATATTTTCTCCTTCATTTCAACCCTGGTAAATCTGATGATTATGTGCCTTGGGGTTGCTCTTCTTGAGGAATATCTTTGTGGTGTTCTCTGTATTTCCTAAATTTGAATATTGGCCTGCTTTGCTAGGTTGGGGAAGTTTTCCTAGATAATTTCCTGAAGAGTACTTTCCAGCTTGGATTCATTCTCTCTGTCACATTCGGGTACACCTATCAAATGTAGATTAGGTCTTTTCACATAGTCCCACATTTCTTGTAGACTTTGTTCATTCCTTTTTACCCTTTTTTCTCTAATCTTGCCTTCTTGTTTTATTTCATTGAGTTGATCTTCGACCTCTGATAGCCTTTCTTCTGCTTGGTCAATTCGGCTGTTGAAACTTGTGTATGCTTCATGAAGTTCTCGTGTTGTGTTTTTCAGCTCCATCAATTGACTTATATTCCTCTCTAAGTTGTTTATTCTCATTAGCATTTCTTCAAACCTTGTTTTAAGGTTCTTAGTTTCTTTGCATTGGGTTAGAACATGTTCTTTTAGCTCACAGAAGTTTCTTATTAGCCACCTTCTGAAGCCTGATTCTGTCAATTCTTCACACTCATTCTCCATCCAGCATTGTTCCCTTGCTGGTGAGGAGTTGTGATCCCTTGTAGGAGGAGAGGCATTCTAGTTTTGGGTGTTTTCATCCTTTTTGCATTGATTTCTTCCCATCTTTGTGTATTTATCCACCTGTCGTCTTTGTAGTTGTTGACTTTCAGATTGGGTCTCTGAGTGGACGTCCAGTTTGTTGATGATGATGTTATTTCTTTCTGTTTCTTAGTTTTCCTTCTACCAGCCTGGCCCCTCTGCTGTAGGACTCCTGAGGTCCACTCCAGGCCCTGCTTGCCTGGGGATCACCTGTAGCAGCTGCAGAACAGTAAGGGTTGCTTCCAGTTTCTTCTGCTATCTTTTTCCCAGAAGGATAGCCGCCAGATGTCAGTCTGAGCTCTCCTTTATGAGGTGACTCTTAGGATATGCAGGGGTCAGGGAGCTTCTTGAAGAAGACAGTCTGTCCTTTATAGGAGCTCAAGTGCTGAGCTGTGAGCTCCATTTTTCATTCAGAGCTGCTGGGCAGATATGTTTAAGTCTGCTCCAGCAAAACTCATAAACCCCCCCTTGTTATTCCCCCAGGGGCTCTGTCCTGGGGAGTTAGGATTTTATTGATGAGCCTGTTGTGCTGCTGCCTTTTTTCAGGGCTGCCCTGCCCAGCGAGGAGGCAGCCTAGTCACTGTCTGCCTGCAGAGGTTTTGCCGAGCTGCTGTGGGCTCTGCTCAGCTGCTGTGTGAACTTTCCTGCAGTCCTGTTTATACGGGTGTAGTTAGAACTGCCTCTGCAATGGCAGCCGACCTCTGTAATGACGGACTCTCTGTGTAATGGCGGGCTGCCTCGGCAATGGCAAACTACCTCCGTAGTGGTGGACTGCCTCGGTAATGGCGGATGCCCCTCCCCCACAGAGCTGGACCATCCCAGGTTCAGCTGTGCTTGCTGTGAAACTCTCAATCCAGAGCGTTTCCAGTTGCTGTTTTTTTGTTGGGGTGGGACCAGCTGAACCTGATCACCTGGCTCCCTGCCTCAGGAGCCTTTTTTTTTTTAGTTGAACAATTGACTGTAACCCAGGTGTTCCAGTCACCTGTTGAAAAGGTGCCAGGATCTGTGTGATTTCCTGTGCAGCAACCCACTGCGCTGGCTGAAACAGCGGCACTGAGATTCATGGCGCTTTTTTGCCTGGGAATCTCATGGCCTTGGTCCCTGTTTCAGTCCCCTTTTTTAATCAGATGAATGGGTGACTCTGCCTTCCCGGAGCTCCAATCGCCAGCTAAAATGGCACCCGGACCTGTGTATTTTGTACAGAATGCTACCTCGCTGGGGCACCAGCAAAACAGCCATGCCGGCCAAATCAGCTGGGCTGGCGACTGGTGGGGCTCCCCCGCCTGGAAATCTCCTGGTCTGTAGGCAATAAAAATCCATCTGGAAATGCAGCGTCTACTCACCCTCCATGGTTTCACTGGGAGCTATAATCCTGAGCTACTCCTAATCAGCCATTTTGGATCCCAACTCCTGTCCTCACTTCTTAGCTGTTTGTCATATCACATGATTGTATTACTTAACATTTACCTTTTTACTGGTAAACACACTGAAAATCATCATTGTGTGATATATTGGATTTAAATGATATGTCATTTCCCCAAGATTTAAAAAGCAGAAAATGAGAATCTTTAAACTAGATGTCATTTTTTAACTCTTTCTTTTTCAGCTTTTCTTGTAGTGTCTGTCATCCTTGTATAACCATAATCCTCCATTTGTTTACTCTTAGTTATGCTATTGAATAGATTCATAAGCAATACTGTGCTGTAGTTTTCTCATTCATCTCTGGGTAGCTGTAGTACTTTCAATAGTAAATAAGTACTCATGGAAAATATATTACTTAATGTTTTTGCATTTTAAAAAATGTTGGTGTGTTGCTTTTTTACCTCCATGCCATCTTGGCAGAGTATAAAATTCCTAAGTTACATGTTTTGTTGTTTTCTTTTGTGCGTGTTTGTGTTTTCTTATGAATTTTGGAAGCATTGTTCCACAGTCCTCTAGACAGTGATATGTGGTCAGTGGCCTGCCTGGTCATGTGTTCCCCATATAAATAGTCTTTTTGCCTGGTTCTCCGAATACTTTCTTCTTTATTTCTACAGACAAAGTAATTTTGTTAGATTAAAAGTTAGTGTTGATCATTTCTGTGATTAGTTTTCCTGAAAAACGATGTCTTTTTACATCTATAGAGTGAAATATTATTTTAATTGTCTCTCCTTGAATTATATTGTTAAATGAGCTCAGGTTCTTTTTTCTTTATTTTTTTTTTTCAGTGACTCCAATTATTACTTACTTAGAACAATATAACCAAACAGAAATACTTGTCTTTCCTAGCAAACTTGCTCCTTTCTACCTAAATTTATTAGACAGGATAAATATGTTAAATTAAGTGTTCACACCAACTGCTGTCCAGATTCCTGAGAAATGCAAATCTAGGGAGAACCCTTTTTTTGGTGAGTAAGGGATAAGAAAGACATTAAAGAAAAGACATAAGGGCTAATACTCTGTGTGAAAATTCCAGAGTGTGTCTGTTGCAGAGATGAGAAGAAGAAAGAGATGCAGATGTGAGGAAGGCAGCAGGAGATTTCGTGATTATTATATATGTGTATGTGCACCTGTGCATGTGTGCTTGTGTGTGTGCAGATGCATGTTTTGATGTGGCAATGTGTTGATGTGTCGATATGCGCGTGTTGATATGCCGCCAGCCTAGAGGCGGGCACCAGGTGCGAACAGGGATGATGTGAGACAGCCGAGTTACATTTTACTCATTCTTGGATTCCCTTTCCCCCACGTTGGAACCTAGGAGCCTCCTTTGATTCCTCCTATTTCCTCACTTTCTTATTTTCTCACCTCCATTGCCCAATGTGCATAGCCTCCACATTCTATGGATTTTGCTTCTTTAATATCTTCTGATTCTGGCCCTTCCTGTTCATTCCCCCTGCTTGTCTTCAGTTTCTGTCTTACTCACCCTTCATTATTTCCTCTTAGATGATTACTGTAGCCGTTTTATTTCCTCCTTTCATCAAATTCATTGTTGACACCATCATTATTAGAGTGATCTTGCCAAAATTTGAATGTGCCTTTCTCTTGATTAAATGTACTCACTGGCTTCCCCCGTCTACACTAAACAGAATAAAGGCCAAACTTTTTTAGTGTAACCTGACTCTAGGCTTTTTTTGGACCGTTTCCCACACTTCCAAAACCCCAGCTGTACACAGTTATGTGGGTTATTTTCCTTTATTTTGTTTATTTGGTTTGTCTTTGACCTGCACTTTTTTTTTTTTTTTTTTTGAGATGGAGCCTCCCTCTGTGGCCCAGCCTGAAATGCAGTGGTGCGACGTGGCTCACTGAAACCTCCACCTCTGGGGTTCAAGAGATTCTCCTACCTCAGCCTCCTGAGTAGCTGGTATTACAGGTGTGCACCACCACACCTGGCTAATTTTTATATCTTTATTAGAGACAGGGTTTCACCATATTGGCCAGGTTTGTCTCCAACTGCTAACCTCAAGTGATCTGCCTGCCTAGACGTCCATAGAACTGGGATTACAGGCATGAGCCACTGTGCCCGGCCTGATCTGTACCTTTTCAAAGGATGTTTTCCTTTGCTTTTGTTTCTTCAAGACTCAACTCCAGCAGCAGTAAGACTTGCTTTTCTGTTAGCCCGCAAATCTATGCCCCTTCCTCTATCCGCAAATCTATGCCCCTTCCTCTATCACCAGGACTTCCAGTTGGGTGTAGTGACAGTCTTCTATTCCTCTTTACACACTGTGGATATCTCCAGGACATGTTATTTTGAACTTATAAATTCAGCACATATTTATTGAGTATTACCATCATGTCATCACTCAACTGAACCCCTCACAAGGCCATATCCTGGCTGTCCACTGCCACTGCCCTCCATAGTGCCTGTAAGTGGTAAACACAAGGTAAAGGCTTGTTGAATGCATGAAGTAGTAAAAAAGAATACTAGTATTTATTTGTTTGATATGTATTCAATGTTCACATTAATATTTAGTTTTTAGCCATTTTATTCCTGGTTGTGTATATCTTGTGACCTAGCAAGCCCAAGTTCCTCAAGACATAAACCGTATACTGTATTTCTCTTCAACAACATCTATCTCCATCTTATAACATTTTCTATGTATTAAGTACATTGAAATTACATGGCTTTTAAGTATATCTTTGGTGTACAGCTTGACTGCTGACAGAAGCATGTGCTGTAGTGTAATTTAAAGGAAGAGATGATTTTGTCTACCCTAGAACAGCGGCCTGATATTAATATTCTATGTTTGGAGAGATGCATTATTTTAGGTTAAGAATTGACACCTGTTACTTTGTCCTTCTTCACGGCAGAAAATTAAAACAGCAGCACCTTGATATGAATTAGGACATGAAGGTGCTGGGGCAGGATTAAGTACTGCAGCAAAAAGCCTTGCTGAAGAAGGATCGAAAAGGAGGATGATATATTTGGAAAGCTGACTTTGCCTATTTCACCATTTTGCCTCACACTAATTAATACCAAATACAAAATACTCTCTGTGTGAAAGCTTTGTACATTTGTAATCTTCCTATTTTTTATTCCTAATAAACTTGGATGCATAAAGCCCAATTTTAACAGGCAATGATTAATAACTCAATAATTAACAACAGAAGTCACAAGGTGGCTAAAAAGCTTAGGGCACTCCTAAATAGAGCAGGAAAGCAAATAGCATTTTAAGGGAAGTAGGTTTGAGTCATCTGATCCTTTGCAGGTTAATAGAGTTGTCTGCTGAAATCACAAATGCATGTGATACAATCTGCTCTAATAAATATTTTATGGAAAGCAAACAAAATGCAAGTTCTAAAACCAAGATGCTTGAAGGCAAGATTTCTCAACGCCATGATAGGAGAGGTATTTACTTCTTTCTCTTCCCTTGCTTTTCTCTCTCAGGCCTATGCTAAGCCATGTATATTTGACTTCTTAACAAAGTGTGTTGTAATCATCTATTTATTTATCTTTTATTCATTTGTCTATTTATTGGCCAGACTGTAAAATCCTTGAAGATATTGGCAGTCTTATGTACACTTAAATCTCAGACACCTGTAAATGTACTTAAGGCAACAAATTGTTGTCAAATGAATGAATATAACAACTGCCTTTCTCTGCTAGTCATGTGACCTCTGATGTCTCCTGAATCTTTTTGTTTCGTTTTTAGTGACTTTGATGACATACATCTGTGTGCATGCCTGCACTGTCTTCTTGTTGTTATGCTGTTATTTTTGACTAAAGGATAGGAGAGGTATGTATTTCCTAACCTAGTATATGACACTAGGCCAACTATTGTGTAGTGATATGTTATTGAAAAAATAATTGGCTGGTTACTTCAGATGGGGGAGGAAGTGACAAGTATTTCCTTTGTATTTTTGTGTTGTTTTACGTGGATATCACAAACATGTCTTATTTTTGAAAAAAAAAAAAAAAAAAAACTACACATATGCACACACATACAGCAGAATTTGGAAATGGGAATCAGGGTAGAGATACCGAATAAAAAGCTTTCACTTAGAGATGCTTCTTCCTCTCTCTTCCTCAGAATCCATAGCAACTCAACCTGCCATATTCCTCTAGAGGAGAAGAGGATCCAAGTTCACTTATTTTTTCTTCTGGAAAAAGAGACAGTACTTAGTTGTTGGTACTATTAAGTGCTAAAGCAAGATTAGGTAGATAATATTGATAAATAGACTCAGGACTAGAAGAAAAGTCAATGAGAAGTGATCCCAGTTTAACAATAGTACTTTGCCCAAGTGATTTCAGTAATTATTATAGTTTTAATTACGAGTGTACTGCTGGTCCTCAAATCTCTATTTCCACCTTGACTTCTTTCATGAACTCCAGACCAATCAATGGATTAGTGAACCTCTCTATCAGAATGTTCCACAGGATCTTTGCATTCATAGTTTCAAGGTGTTATCATCTCTTTTCTACTTTTCCCTCGCCCTGATCTGGGTCTGTTTTTCTGTCTACTTTTTCTAGCTCAGCTAAAATCTTTGGATTTTTCTTTTCTCTTGCTCCTCCCTCTCATCCAATCCTAAACATACAGCAGGACCTGAATTTTTTGCTGCTTAAATAATTTTTAAAATTCACCCCTCACCTATAGACTTATTACCTGTGTTCTGACACCTGAGTCTTTGCCTTTTTTTTCTCTCCCAGTCTAAAGCTCTAGGTTCCTAATTATTTTTCCAGCCTTAGGTCTTGTTCCCTGCTTCTTCTGTAAGAGCAATCGTGACAACAATGTGATCACAACCATATCACACCCTCCTCCAGGCTGCTCCAGCTGGGTTCCCTGCCTGGCCCTTTGTGTGCCCATAGCCCTGAAGTACTTCAGTTTCATCACCCAGATCACTTTTCTCCCTTTTTTTTTTTTTTTTTTTTACTAAGACTTTCTCCTTTCAACCTTTAAGATTGATACTAGGTTTTATTACCTCTATGAATTCCTCCTTAAGCACATTCACCAATCCCCTAGCCACATTCACACACTCTCGCTCCCTTTCACTCTGGGCAAAATTTCCGTCCTCTTTATTCCCCAAGAGCTTGGGCCCATCTGTCCGTCAAACACTGGCTATGGCATTGAAGTGAGGCATTGGTTCTGTTCTACATTGTGTATCTGGCTATTCAGTAAGTATTTTAATTTAGGTGCAGGAAGACTAAGACAAGGTCCTTAGGTTGATATCCTAATTCCAGGGAAAACAGGCAATGTTAAATTATTTAAATTAGAAAAAAAGAAAAGTTGTGGGTAACTAAGGCATTGGATAATGATTCTAGTTCTTGATTACAATTATAATCCAAAGATAAGATTTGGGAGCTCTTGTCAGCAGAAGGCAAGGTAAGAGAACAAATTTGTATTGTTTGCCAGGTACAGGATTTTTCACTAAAATACATACACATACTCATATGTACATATACACCAATATATATTCATATATATAGACACAAATATGTATGTACATATGTGCACAAGTGTTTGTATTCATATGCATACATATTAAGGAAAATATAACCAGGAAAAGTTATTCCAACTGAAGGGTACATCTCAGATATAAGGAGAAGCAGCTCTATTTCTGGTTCTTCCATTGGATGGTTATGTGACCTTAGAGATCTGTCTTTGCTTATCTGAACATGTTTTCCTCCCTGATAAAAAGATCTCCATATCCCTGATGCAGTGTAGGATGCCGGTTAGCTGTGTTGGTTAATCTTGCCTGCAGTCTTTAACCTACTTTGCTCCACAGTTACTGCTCATCAATATTTGCCATGGAAACATAGAGGAAATGGGAGAAATATTGTTTGCTCTACTTTCCTGTCTATCTATCCATCCATCCAACATCTTTTTTATCTATAGAGAACCATGAATTTTAATGTTTTTATTTCAATATTACATTTTGCATTAATATTTACTTGAAACCTTTATTAATATTATAGCTGCTTTAAAATTAGAAAAAAAAATTATAAATTTATAGTAGTCATGGTTCTCTAGAGAAACAGAACCAATAGGATGTGTGTGTGTGTGTGTGTCTGCATGTCTGTGTGTGTGTGTCTGCATGTCTGTGTGTATGTGTGTGTGTGTATGTGTGTGTGTGTGTGTTTACATGTCTCTGTGTGTGTATATGTATTTGTGTAGATTTTAAAGAATTAGTTCATACAAATGTGTGCGTGTGTGTGTGTGTCTGCATGTCTCTGTGTGTGTGTATATATATACATATATATATGTATGTATATATATACGTATATATATATATATATGGAGAGAGAGAGATTTTAAAGAATTGGTTCATACAAATTTGGAGGCTGGCAAGTGTAAATATCCAAGGTCAAGGTAGGCAGCAGACTGAATAACCAGGAATAGTTGATGTGAGTCTGAAGGCCATCTGCTGGCAGAATTCCTTTGCTCTTGGGATAGGTTTTTCTTTTTTTTTTAAGGTCTTCTACTGCTGATTGAATGAGGCCCACCCACATTTTGGAGAGTAATCTGCTTTACTCAACATCTGCTGATTTAAACTTTAATCTGATCTAAAAAAAAAAAAAAAGGAAGAAAAAAGAAAACCTACCTTCACAGAAACATCCAGATGTTTTAAATCAAATATTTGCTTACCATGGTCTAGCCAAGGTGACATTTCAAATTATCCATCGCAATATCTAAATCACAAAAATTCAACACCCTTGGCTAAAGTGGGAGAGAAAATTGTGGCAGGTAAATAGGATAGACTTGTTAGAAATTTCTTAAAATTTTAGAACAAAATTTAGCCAAGATGCTGCCTATGATTGACCATCCTTAAAACTTTGTTTTATTGTGTTTAAATTGTTTTTTCTCCTCAGAATTATGAATGTAGTCTGACATGCTGCTCTCTGTTTTAAAGGTCATTAAAAATGTGTGCATTGCATATGTGTAAAATGTTTGTGCTTCTTTATACAAATAACATGGTGAGAAAACAAGATTCATCAAATTCTTGATTCATCAAGATTCATCAAGTTTTGAAAATTTTTGAGAAAATATGTGGCCAACTAAGTACTAAAGTAGTAATTTCTTTAAAAAATTTTTCAGTTTCTTGAATAAGCTGATTTACTATTTCTGATTTGCCCTCTATTCCTACACATACCTTTTTTTGATATAATACTTGGTAGAACTGCTAAAGTTATTAAGGAGTAATGTGATTCTTTATACTGAAAGAAGTGGATATGTTGAATTCAGTTAGGAAGATTTGCAGTTTTTTACTGTAAAAGAAAACTTACTTGGTAAGATGGAGTGAAAGCAACTCAGGGTAAATTAGGAAAGTGATCATAACAGATACATTTTTGAACTCTAAAAGTAATGAATCAAATCGAACTAGGATTTGACATTGGCTGGTTTGTTTTTCAAATAATTCTGAAAACAATCTGCGCACTAACTCTTCTGAAGTTATACTAGACAAGTTCTTTTATTGCGTCTATGTTGCTACTTTTGAATAATAACTATATTACGTAGCAGATGTAATTGGTGTTTAAAATTAGTTTGCTTGATGGTCTCGAAGTCAGTCCTTTATAATTTAGGTCAGAAAGAAAATGCCAATGTACTAAATTAGCACAGTTTTCACTGTTTTTATTCACCAGCTGCAGGATAAGAAAAGTACAAGTTTTTTTTTTTTTGTTTTTTTTTTTTGGGCCACTGACAGAGCCGTATACTCAATTTTTACATGGAATTTACGTATTATGAAAGTAAAAATCAAAAGATCAATTTTTCTGTGAGATAACTTTAATTTATCTATATATAATTATTGTGTTCATTTGATTTATGGCTCAAAGATGAGAAACATTATCGGTTTTTTTGATATAGCCTCTAGATATGCTGTAGAAATGTTTCTTGTATTCTTAATGTTATTTCACATTATCAAGTAGAAAGAGTTCAGTTTTGTAAAGGTAACCCACAGATTCCTACATATAATGACTTTTTTTTAATGGAGGGTGGGAGGTAGAGCCGAATAAATTGATTTATCTGTAGAAGTATCTTCTATACCAGTGTTTCTCAGCAATTTTTAAAATTATCTCCCCACTAAGGATTCTCTTTAGACTTTTTTTTTCCTGACTGTTCCCCCATGACACTTTAATATCTCAGGATACTGCATTCGGTTTATGTACTCTGGCCCTAAGAAAGCTACAGATCATGATAATATCTAAGATTATTCATTCCCTGCAAGAAATAATTCTTGTATTAAGAGTGCATGACGTGCTCTTTTTGTTCTTATCTTTTCTATCAGATTTAGAAATGAATGGGCTTTTAAATTGAAGGACTCCAGATTACTTTTTCTCAGAACCCTAATTTTCCAAGAAAAACTCAATTCCCCAGCTTCTCTTATAATGATTCAAAATTTCCCATTCCAAATGATTTGACTTAACATAGATTTATTTACACCTAAAAACATTTTTAAAAGATTATTGAGTGTTTAGGACCCAGATGAATTGTTTTCAGGGTTTCAGGATGGTAATAAATCCATTTTACATTGAAATTTTGGCCAATGGAATTCAGATTTATAGCGGTTTTATTGCAGAATGTTGCCCTTGACTGTATAAGATGAAAATATATCTCAGTCATTTTGACAGTGCACATACAGTATGTCTATAAATCATTCACCAAAATTACTGTGACTTACTTCAACCTTAATATAATTCCACTTGAAATCAGTGTATATTGCTAAAGAGGTGAGGCAAGACATATTTGCACTGATAACATTTTAAAAACTTATGAGTAATTGCCAAGCTATTTATCATTGTGGAAATATAGAGCCAGCTTTTGACTTAATATTTTAGGGATAAAAAGCATTTAGTTATTAAATAAAACTTTTAATTTCAAAAGTTGTCAATAGCCAGATATTTTATTTAAGTATTTTATTTTTAATGTATTTTATTTTAATATTTTATTTTAATGTATTTTATTTTATTTTAATATTTTATTTAATTTTAATTTTAATTTAATAAAAATAAAGTATTTTATTTTATTTTTATTTTATTGACTACACAATTTTAGGGAACAGGATTAAATAAATTTCTTTCTCCTTTTCAAATTCATGCCTGTGTTTAACATTGGATAGCTCAATTTAATAATACTGAATTTATTTTGTGGTACATACACACATCCATATGCATATTTTCCACTGCCAATTGGGTCGTTGTATTTTAATAGCTTTATTGAGGTATAAATTGCATACAATTAAATTCATTCATTTCTGTTATGTAATTCAATGATTTTAAGTACATTTATAGGGTTACATAATCATCACTCCAATTTAGTTTCAGAACATTTTCTATCACTTCAAAAGGATTCCTTTAGCCTGTTTACAGTCAGTCTTCCTTCCCACCCCAAGCCCTAGGCAACCAGTAATCTGCTTTCTGTCACAATAAATGTGCCTTTTCTGAAACTTTCTATAAAAGTTGGCTTTGGATTTAGTTTACCTTTCTGTTTCCATTTTTAAGGTGGAAGCTTAGGGTACTGATTTCAGGTTCTTCTTTTCTAATATTGGTGTGTAAAACTGTAAATTTCCTTCTTAGCGTTCCTTTACCTGTATCTCACAAGCTTTGATACACAGTGCATTTATTTTCATTCAGTTTGAAATATAGGCTATTCACAAGGAATGTTATTTTTAATATTCACAAGGAAGAATATTAATAATATTGTGATTTCTTCTTTGACTTATGGAGTGTTTTGTTATGCAAAAGAAATGAAATAATAACCACCAATCTCTTGGACCACAGCACAATCAAATGAGAAATCAAGACTAAGAAATTCACTCAAAACCATACAATTACATGGAAATTGAGTAACTTGCTCCTCAATGACTTTTAGGCAAATAATGAAATTAAGGCAGAAATCAAGAAGTTCTTAGAAATGAATAAGAACAAAGATACAACGTACCAGAATCACTGAGACACAGCTAAGGCAGTGTTAAGAGGGAAACATATAGCTTTAAAAGCCCATATCAAAAAGTTAGAAAGATTTCAACAACGTAACCTCACAACAAAAAGAACTAGAAAATTAAGAGCAAATAAATCCCAAAGCTAGCAGAAGACATGAACTAACCAGAATCAGAGCTGAACTGAAGGGGATTGAGACACAAAAAACCGTTCAAAATATCAACAAATCTAGGAGCTGGATTTTTTTTAAAACTACACATTTTAAATAATACATGGTGGCAACTTGATTCTGAGTGATGCCACCCCATGTTTTCTTGTCATTACTGTTTGTTTCGTTTCTTGTCTGAACTAATTCTCTGAAGTCTGTATCACCTGCAGTGTATACATATTGATGACTGTGCATCTTTAAAAATCTTAAGTGTGGTTTCCTAGAAGTTACCACTCACTGTGTCAGGACAGCTTAGTTATCCTGTGAATTATTACAGTGTATGTTTAAACACGTTGAGCCAACGAGGCTTCCACCTTTTCCCAGGGATCCCTGTGTAGTTTGGGTAACATCAAGTTTAGTGACATTCTGCCCCAGCTTCTACCCTGTGTATGTGCAAGCCCTCACATGCAGTCGGGAATGTGTGGATAGCCCGGGCCCTTCCTGGTCTTCCCTGTGTGCATGCAGCCTTGCCCATGTGTGCATACTTACAGGCTACAAGGGATATCAGGGAGTTTATCAAGGCCATTATGGCCATCTCATTTCTTGGATCTTCCTGTAAATTTGAGGTCAGTCTGCCAAGTCTATTGCTTATCCCAACTAAAACTGCAAATTCAGGCTAGCTGTGATGTTGGCTTTTCTGGTTGGTTTGCCACAGACATTGCTTCCAGTAATGCCAAGGGGATTGGGGTTTTCCTTGCTCTTCTCCAAGTCAGGTTGGCCCTCTAGCAGTGAGACTGCTGTTTTTATGGCTTCTCGGAGACTCCTGCTGTTCTTAGCCAAAGTTCAGTATTTTCTCTTGGTTAAATGCCTTTCAATTGCTTGTATGTCTGTTTGATTTCAGAGTCCTGAAATGGTTATTTGTGAACATTTTCATCCAGTGCTTTTTATTCTGGTTAAATATACATAACGTATGATTTACCATCTTAAACATTTTTACCATTTACAGTTCAGTGGGTTTGAGTGCATTTGTATTGTCATGCAATCATCACCACCGTCCATCTCCAGGGCTTTCTTCATCTTGCAAAACTGAAACTCTGTACCTATTAAACAGTAATTTTCCATTCCCCATACCTCCCCAGCCCCTGGAATCCACCATTCTACTTTCTGTCTCTGTGATTTTTGAATAAGTACATCACATTAATGGAATCATACAGCATTTATCTTTTTGTGACTGGCTTATTTCACTTAGTGTAATATCCTCACGGTCCACTCATGTTGTCAGAATTTTATTTCTTTTTAAGCCATTATATGTCCATCCCACAGTTTGTTTATCCATTCATTGATCAATGGACACTTGGTTTGCTTCCACATTCAAGCTATTGTGAATAATTCTGCTGTGAACATTGGTATACAAATATCACTTCAAGACCCTGGTTTCAATTCTTTTGACTATATACCCAGAGGTTGACTTGCTGGAAAATAAGGGAATTCTATTTTTAATATTTTGGAGAACTACCATATTACTTTTTATAGTAGCTGTACCATTTTACATTCCCACCAACAGTGTACAAGGGTTCCAGTTTCTCTACATCCTCACCAACACGTGTTATGTTCTTTTATTTTATAGTAATCGTCCTAATCAGTGTGAGATGGTATCTCACTGTAGTTTTGATTTGCATTTCCCTACTGATTAGTGATGCTGACCATATTTTCATGGCTTTTTTGGCTATATGTATATCTTCTTTGGAGAAATGTCTATCTAAGTCCTTTGCATACTTTTAAATTGGGTCTTTTGGTTTTTAGCTGTTGAATTTTAGGACTTCTCTATACATTTTGGATATTATTCCCTTATCAAATATATGATTTGTAAATCTTTTCTCCTGTTCTGTGTGTTGCCATTTTTTTCTCTGCTGTCATTGTTTTCTGACACACAATTTAAAAAATTTATCAATTTTTCTTTTGTTGCCTGTGCCTTTGTGTTAATCAAAGAGATAGTTGCCAAATTAAGTGTTCTGAAGCTTTTGCTTTATCATTAAGGTTTTATAATTTTAATCTTTTTTTCTTTCTTCTTTTTTTTTTTTTTTTCCCCGAGACGGAGTCTTGCTCTGTCACCCAGGCTGGAATGCAGTGGTACAATCTCGGCTCACTGTAACCTCCGCCTTCTAGGTTCAAGTGATTCTTCTGCCTCAGCCTCCCGAGTAGCTGAGATTACAGGCACCCACCACCACACCTGGCCAATTTTTTGTATTTTAGTAGACACAGGGTTTCACCATGTTGTACAAGCTGGTCTTGAACTCCTGACTTTAGGTGATCCACCCTCCTCGGCTTCCCAACTGCTGGGATTACAGGCTTGAGCCCACCGCACCCGGCCTAAACACACTTTTTGATTCTCCTTTCATTCCATCAACATTCTCTGTTTCTTTTCACTCCCTACAGCAAATTCCTTTGACTACACAATGCTGTATTCATAACACTTCACTTTTCTTACCAACCTATTCAAACTAGCTTTATTTATCTATGTTTATCATCATTTATGTGTGTGTGAAAATATTTCCTTTGTATAACTCCACAGATGAAATTCTTCACTTTCACTTTCATGAGTTTCATCTTTTAATTCACATTTCTCTTCTATTTCTATTTACTCTCACATCCTAGTTACTCAGCTTCTGCTGTGTACATCTGTTGTGGACCCTCTTTTGCTTTGTCTCACTTTTGTTCTTTTTCTAATGTAACCTTATAAAAATGAAATACATTAATTCCTGTTTTACAATTTTCTATTTTAATTGAGTACACATATCTAATTCCACCCTGTCTAAAGCCACAAAATTAAACTTTAGCACTACTTAGAGCTCTGTCCTCAGTCATCCTCTATTTTCTGTCTATACTCTTTCCCTAAGTAATTTCATGGTACCAAGTGGATTATAACACCATCTGAAAACTCCCAAATTTATTTTATTTTCCCAGACCTCTTTACCAGGCTCCATAATTGTCTACACAACTCCTTACCTGAGACCCACATTTGGATATGTTACTATTCATCACCCACAGTTACTCAAGACAGAACCTAGAAGTCATATTTGATACCAACTTTTGATGATCTTTACATCAGGTTTATAAATCCCTTTGGTTCACTTGTTTGTTTGCATATATATTGTTTGCTTCCCTTCAACTCTCAAATATAGACTACATGGAATCAAGATTATCGACTATTTTGTTCCCTACTTTATCTCCAGTGTCTAGAACAGGGCCTGCTTCCAGGGCCTGCTTGAATGTATATTCCAATTCTTTATCCTTCTCTCTCTGTCTGCCATCTCAATCCTAGCCCAAGCCACCATCGTATCTTTCCTAAATAACTATAGTAGTCTCCTGCAGAGGGAAAGAATATTTATCTTTTACCAATTGCTAGGTTCATGGCTGAGGCCCTTGTAACAAAAGAGATCAGCAAAAGAAAAGCATACACGTTTATTTAATATAAGTTTTATGTGACACGTGAGCCTTCAGAAATGAATATCCAAAGAAACAGGAAAACCTGTGTACTTGTACGGTAAGTTTGATGAAGAGGTGTATAGTTGTGAAGAAGTATGATTGGAAAAGGGGCTATGATCTAATGAAGGTCATTTGCAAGGCCTATTTGTTTGTATTCTTCTCCCTGTCCCTATGTCTTCAGAGATAAAGACGTTCCTTTCCATCAGGCTTAGAAAGGGCGCCTCTCACATCAGAGTCTTATGACCTACTCCAGAAGAAGATAAGAAAATTGTTTCTAGACTTTATGAAATGGTTCAGAGGAAAAGGGAAGGAGAAGTCAGAGAAATCATGCTACTTCTGCATGTTTTCAAATACCGAGGTGCCATATTTTAGGGTAGCATGTCCTGAACCCCATCACTCCTCACTATCTTTGCTTTTCATTTCCCTCTGTCTGTAATTCAGTACCTGAATAAAAGCTAGAGTGATCTTTTTAAAACATAAATTAGATCACTGTATTTCTTATTCAATAAAGAAAAACATACAAACTTCCTTTCGGAGTTTGAGAGGGAAGGCTATTAACTATAACTGCCTCCTCACCACCGGCATTATGAAGCAGGAGAAGGAGACGAAGGAGTTAAATACATGGAGAAGGGAGTGTTGGGTTTATTACTAACAGAGCTTTTGGAGAATGTGGCAGAGTGAGTGTCAGCCTTTGGCTTCCTGCTGCTGCACAAGAATTAGATTAAGTGATCCAGAAGTCACAGACAACACCGAATACCTGCACAGCAGGTGCTACAGAGGTAAGCTGTGGCCACAAAGCTCAGCCCTAGGTCCAAAGCAGACAACAGGCCGGCTCTCTGCAGGCAAGAGGAAGGGACTGAGCCTTTCATGCCCAGCTCTTCCTACTACACTCACCAATCAAAGGCATGAGAACAAAAGAGAGGCCCCAGGTTTCCCTTCACATGAAGAAAACAAGGGAGAGTAAGTATTCTTCAGTTACATCTCTAGTGTCTTTACATTTGGAATAAAACATGAACTCCTTGCTAGAGGTCACTGGGATGGTCTACTTCTCCATCTTCATCTTTTCTAACTCCCTCTCACTCCCTAAGCTGCACACACATTGGCCTCCTTTCTTTGCTTCTCAAACATGCCACACTAGTCCCTGAAGGCCTTTTAACTTTCTTTTCCTTGTTTAAGGACCATTCTGTCTTCAGGACTAATTCTTTTTAATTATTCACATGGATGCTCAAATGTCACCTCAGCATAATAACATAATCACCCAATTTCAAAGAAATCTTTCAGTCATTTATCATCTTATTTTATTAGATTCACCAAACCAATCATCTGAAGTTGTATTGTTCATCCACTTGTTTGCATGTGTATTATTTGCTTCCTGCCAACTCTCAAATATCGACTTTATGGAATCACGATTACGGACTCTTTTGTTCCCTAGTTTATCTCCAGTGTCTAGAACAGGGCCTGTGCCAGTAGGCCTTTTGTAAGGATTTGTTGAGTGAACGTTTTATGCTCTCTGTTACTCCATCTGATTTTTCCAACAGTCAAAGCGTTAGTTTTAAGTTCCAGCCTTGGGAAAACACAGATGTAAATATTTATAATCTATAGACTCACAGTGTTGACTACACCCAGGTTCACGTTTCAGATTTTCTGGGTTGAAAAGCAGTGAGGAGCATAGGTAACTACCTTTCTGCCAGCTGCATTTCTCACTGCCACAGGGCTGTGAAATCCCTAGGACTAAGGTAGCAAATAGGTCCTGCCTTCCAACGGGCCCTATTTGTTATTCAGCGGAGAGGTGCTGGAAGCACTTGGCCCACTGACTGGCAGATCTTGCAGCGATGAGACAGTGTCGGCTGCTGTTGCCAGAGATGTCAGTCAATGGAACAGAGGGTCTCCTCTCTGGTTTTTCAGAATTCTCAAGGTGTAGGCTACTCCAGCTACTCCAACTCTTATTTGGAAATAGATAATTACTTGCATAATTGGTTAAAGAATTCATTCAGACCACAATTATTTATTGACTATCGTCTGTGTTCCAGGCAAAATTTAGACACTAGGAATACGGAAGTGAAAAAGCAGACAAAAATCCTGTCCTATGAAGTATACTTTTGAGTAGTAATCCACAGATAATAAAGAAATAAATGGTGGGAGAACAAGGCGGATTATTTGAGGTCAGGAGTTCAAGACCAGAGTAATCAAAATGGTGAAACCCTGTCTCTACTAAAAATACAAAAATTAGCCAGGTGTGGTGGCACACACCTATCATCACAGCTACTTGGGGGTCTGAGGCAGGAGAATCTCTTGAACGCAGGAGGCGAAGGTTGTAGTGAGCCCAGATGGCACTCTCTCCAGCCTGGGCCACAGAGTGAGCCTGTCTCAAAAAAAAGGAAAAAACAAAACCAAATACAAAGAAAGAAATGATATATCTCACACACACACACACACATGTATGCACACAGAAAGAGAGAGACAGACACAGACAGATGATGAGTCCTATGGAGAACAGCAAGGTGTGGAAAGATAAGAGTTCATCTAAAAAGTTGTCATGTGAGCACCTGAATGGAGAAGGCGGAGTGCTGTCTTTGTAGCTACCCATGCTGGAGGAACAACAGAGGCTAGGGTCCTTTGACATGTATGTGGCATGTTCTGGAGAGATCAAGGAGGCCAGTGGACTAGAGCAGAGCAAACAAAGGTGGTAATAGGAAGGGATGAGGCCAGAAAAGTAGCAAAGGACAAAACATATGGGGTCTTTTTGGGCAGAGGAATGTTATGCTCTAACTCATGGTTTAAAAGGAACACTTGGGTTACTGCACGGAGCAGGCATGTAGGGAGCGAGGGCAGATAGTGACAGAGAAAACTATTTCAAGAATCCAGTCAAGAGATAATAGTGAACTAGAATAGAATGATGACAGTAAAGATGGTGGGAAATGCTCAGATTCAGGACGTATTTTGAAAATAGAGCCAACAAGATTTTCTGATGGATTGGACATGATGCATGAGAGGAGAAATTCATGACACCAATATTTTTGTCTTGTGTTGCTAGAAATACAAAGTTGTTCATTGTTGACATAGGAAAAAAATGGAATGGGCAGGTTTGGTGGAGTATCTGGAGTTCAGTTTGGTCATGTCAATTTTAAGGTGCCTATTAGTAATCTGTGAAGAGATATGCAGTGGTTGTTAGATACCAGTCTGAGATTCAGGGAAGAGATTGGACTACAGTTATAAAATTGGGAGTTGTCAGTATATAGATAACTATTTAAACCTAGGGGTCTAGATGGGTTTACCAAGGGAATGGGTCTCTGGGAAAAAGAGAAGAACCTCCAAACGTGACTGAGAAGGAGCCAGTCCTAAGGAAAAAACAAACAAACAAAAAACCCCAAAAACCCGGGAGGGTCCATGATGTGAAGACAGAGTCCTCCTGAAGACAGAGTCCTACTGACTAGGGTATACTTCCTGCTGTCAAGGTGGTATTGGGCCTGGAGTGACAGATGTGCAATGGAGATGAACAACTGAACTCTAGACAGGAGCATAGATGTCATTGATGATCCTGACAAGGGCAGTTTCCTGGAAGCTGGCGAAAGAATCAAGAGCTATGATTGGAGCGGATGCAAGATAGCATGGGAGAGGTATTAGAAGCAGCAAATAGGTAAATTTTGAGAATTTTTCTTTTTTAAAAACAAAAGCCGAGAAAGAAACAGAGAGCAGCAGCTAGTCTAGCATAGGAAACTCAAGAGATTTCTTTTTTTTTATTTTTGTGCTTCTTATTTTGAAATTGTGGATTCACAGAAAAAGAAAAAAAAAAAAGATCCAGGATGGTCCCATGTAACTTTAATCCAGTTTTCTCCAAAGATAACTTGTGTAACTATAGTTCAGTATCACAACCAGGAAATGGATGTGGGCATTATCCACAGAAGCCACTACAATTACACATGTGCTTGTGTCTATGTGAGTGTGTGTCAGTGTGTGTTCTGTTCATCACGTGTGTAGATCTGTATAACCACCAGCATAATCAAGATCCAGAGCTTCCATAACTCCATGGTACCCTTGTTATATTCCTTTAAAATCACACATCCTTAATTGCTAGCCCCTGGTACCCACTAATCTCTAGTCCGTCTCTATAATTTTCTTATTCCAAGAATATTACATAAATGAAATAACATAATATGTAACTTTTGAAGGGCTGACTTTTAGCATTCAGTATAATTGCCTTGATATTCTTTCAAGCTACTGTGTGTATCAACTGCTCCCTTTTATGACTAGGTAGTAGTCCGTGGTATGGATGGACCAGTTCACAGACATCTGGGCTGTTTCCAGCTTCTGGCTATTATGAATAAAGCTGCCATGAACATTTTTGTACAGGTTCTTGTGTGAACATAAATTTTCATTTCTCTGGGACAAATGCCCAAGAGTGCCATTGCTGAGTTATATGTCAAGAGTATGTTTAGTTTTAAAAGGTACTGCCAAACTGTTTCCCAGAGCGGCTGTACCGTTCCGTTTTACATTTCCACTAGCAATGTGTGAGTGACCCAGGGTCTCTGCATCCTGGCGAGCATTTTGTGTTGTCATGATGCTTTGTTTTAGTCATTCTGATGTGTATGTAGAGAGGATTTTTTTTTAGATGAGAGTAATTGCAGCAAAAGCCAGGAGGCTGCCTGTACCTCTAGTTTCTTCTTAGGTAGCTTGAATATTGTTAAAAATCCAGCACATATTTAAAAATATCGAGTGGCTGTTGAGACATGTATATATAAAGATGGGTATTGTGTGTCTTAGACATGAAGGTGTGGAGATCATCTTGATCCATGAAGATGAGGAGCAGTATAGGGGCAAAACGACGTGATACCTTTCCTCCCTATCATGAAGGTTACAGCTGACACCCCTGTAACAAAAACAGGTAAACAAGAGAAAAGCATAGCATTTAATCAAAGTTCTGTGTGACATGGGAGCCCTCAGAAAATGAAGAGGTGAAGATTTAAGGAAAACTGTCTATTTTTATGCTTAGGTTCAATGAAGAATGTACAACTGTGTAGAAATGTGATTGGACAAAAAGATATTCATCTAAGGGTAATAAACTAGGGGAACTCCGCAAGGCCTGTCAGATTCTCCTGGTCTTTCTGTGTGGCATTCCCTCCTCCTGGGTTTGGGCAGGGTACCTTCTGGAAGGAGATAAGTCAGAGAATTTCTCTATGACCATCTTCCACACAGCGAGGTGGAGGAACATTAGAGTAATCGTTCTAGGTTTTATGATTGGCTTTGGGGGAGAGGGTTTCTAGTTTCTGTGACTCACCTTGGGGAAGAGAAACTCTAGTTTTTATGACTTGCCTTGTGGGAGAAAAGGGAGTAGGAGAAAGAAGGGCAGTCATTAGAGAAACGCAAATCAAAACCACAATGAGATACCACCTCACGTCAGTTAGAATGGAGATCATTAAAAAATCAGGAGACAACAGATGCTGGAGAGGATGTGGAGAAATAGACATGCTTTCACACTGTTGGTGGGAGTGTAAATTAATTCAACCAATGTGGAAGATAGTGTGGCAATTCCTCAAGGACCTAGAAATAGAAATTCCATTTGACCCAGCAATCCTATTATTGGGTATATATCCAAAGGATTATAAATCGTTCTATTATAAAGACACATGCACACGTATGTTCATTGCAGCACTGTTTACAATAGTAAAGACCTGCAACCAACCCAAATGCCCATTGATGATAGGCTGGACAGGGAAAATGTGGCACATGTACACCATGGAATACTATGCAGCCATAAAAGATGATGAGTTCGTGTCCTTTGTAGGGACATGGATGAACCTGGAAACCATCATTCTCAGCAAACTGGCACAAGAACAGAAAATCAAACACCACATGTTCTCACTCATAGGCAGGTGTTGAACAGTGACAACATATGGACACAGGGAGGGGAGCATCACACACTGGGGTCTGTTGAGGGGGACTAGGGGAGGGAAGCAGGAGGTAGGGAGGTTGGAGCAAAATAACATGAAATGCCAGATATAGGTGATGAGGGGATGGAGGCAGCAAGCCACATTGCCATGTATGTACCTATGCAACAATCCTGCATGATCTGCACATGTACCTCAGAACCTAAAGTACCATAAAAAATATTTAAAAAGAAAAAAAAGAACAGCAGAAGGCCAGAAAGAGGCTTTGCTTCTGAGGCCCCGTGAATGTCCTACAGTTCAAAGTACTAAGCATGGTAACTCAGGGTGTCGTTTTCTGAGCCCCAACAGCAGCAAACATGTGCCTCTCACAGAGACTCCTACCTGTGGACGGCGGTAACAACAGCTAGTTCCCGCTGTTTTCCCTCGATCTGAAAGTCTCATTCATCTCAGGTGTACACATTTAGCCACAAAACCTACTCAGCTTCTAGGGTTAAATTTACAGTAGTTCACAACAATTTAGGCGTTATAAATTTCAGTTCTTCTGTTTGTTTATCTATTGATTTTTTTCAGAGGGTCGAAGTGATTTCAAAGTGCCTAAAAGTTGATATAACTGATTAGCCCAACACTAAACTTCAGGACCAAGAAAACCCTTGAAAAACAAAGTGGAGGAAAAAATATATATTTAAACATATATTAATATATGCATAAATTATATATTTATATATCATATATGTATATGTTATATATCATATAGGTATATTTTATATATCATGTATTTAAATATAACCTTTCAAATATCCTACACTGGTTTCATGTTTTTAAGACATAACATCCTTTTCCTTCTCAGTCTGAAAATGTTTTCTCTAAACCAAATTTACTCATCATAAAAAATAGCCAAAAAGCAAAAGGTTGCAGAGAACCTTTTGCAATGAGGAGAAAATTATCTCGTGATGGAGAAAACCAGACCTTAAAACTGCCAATCACACGGAAGTTGCAATCTCTTGGGGGCAGGAAGGAGCCCGTGTTATGGTTGCTTGCTCAGAATGCGGCTCACTCTCGAAGCTCCTTGTAATAACTTGACTGAACAGATGTAGCTACTTCAGGTCATTTGAAACATGTCAGCTTGGGGTGGGTGATTATCAAGGAATTGTGACTTGCTGCCCCACACTCAGTGGAAAGCCTTTACTGAGCCAATTTATCCCCTGGGACCTAGAGAGAAAGGAAGAACAAGATAAAACAAAACAAAACAGGAGATAAGCAGCCAAGTGTTCTGAAAGCAGAGTGAACAGTTAAAGACAGAAAAGCTTTGGTGGCTGAGGGCTTGCATTTTAAATGCTATAAATTCCTGACTTATGATCGATCTCTTTAAAGAGAAGGATTTACTGAGCCAGGATTGTTGCCCAAACACGCGCTTTCTTGCCGTTGATAACTGTACTTGACTACAGCCTTTTGCCGTGCATTTCTGCCCAGAAGACTTTTCGGAAGTGAGGACCATCTGTATCCAGGTGGATGACTGCCATACGCACCAAGGGCTCCAGTGCTTAAAGGTGCTTAGTGATCCACAAGTTACAAGCAGTTCCCTCCTCCCACATCTACAAACATAATGGAGAGTCACATACAGAAAATCATTGTTAGAGAAACATTAAGTCAAATAAGCATAAAGACTAAGACATTGCCATGAACTGCTGGTCACGAGTGTGTGTTCTAAGGGCATAAGGCAAGAGTGAGTATAGAATTCTGCATTGTGGTGGTCCTGGGTGGGGCAATGTTAGCTTTTCTTAATTCAAACAGGAACGTAATGGAAAAGACAAGTTGTCAAGTGTGGATAAGTGGGATTGTTTGACTGCTAGAAGATGAAGGAAATTCAGGCATCAGAGGCTACTTTATGTAACAAACAAATCAAGAGGACATTTATCTTTGTTTAAGGAAAGCCACTTCATGTCCTGTGTATACCTGTATCCCCCACAACAAGCGAAACAGTGACTTTTATTGAGCAGGTGCTAAGTAAATGTCATTAGCTTAATCGATAGGACTTTAAGTAGGCAGAGGGTTGCCTTATCAAGCCATGGTTAGAGGAAGCAGTATTGACGAGAATGCCACCTACACAAACATATGAGAGGCAAAGTGCTGAGGAGAGGGAGAGATTTGAGAGCATTTTCCCTGGAGTTCTCAGCATCTATAATGAAACTGACCTATGATACTGCAGACAGAATCTAGAAGCCTGCTATGATGCTTCTCTTTTAGGTTGCATGAGATCAACAGTCAAAGTAAGGGAAGAAAGAAAACTGGCAGGAGAGAGAAAGGTGTGTCCTTGTTTTGGAAAAGTTGGCCGATGCCTCTGAGTGATTCAAACAGGTGGCTTGATGCCATTTTGAAAGTTTGTGTGAGCTTTCCTAGAAATAATACTGTGAATATTTTCTTCCCTGATGATCTTATTTTGTTGCACCTCAGTTTTATTCTGGATTTGTAAAGTAAGTGTGATGAGGCAATCCATGAGGTATGATTCTTATGGGAAAACTACATGTTGCTTTTAACAGAAAGAAAAAACACATTTAAATGTTTGAAATATACCTAAATGAGCTTCTTACTAGAATAAGGTTATTAATTTTAAATCTTGGCATAATTCAAACAAAATGCCTAAAATAAACAAAATAAATTTGAGCCTAATATGACTTAGATGATTCCATTTGTGGCATCACATTTGTACAACAAATCTAAGCTGTTCATGATGAAACTCGTACTTTGATAATTGATAACTGACTAGCTATTCAGATTTATCTATGTTTGAAAGGAATCAGAATAAACTGAAGCAGAAATACGTGGTTTTAGATACTGAGTTTTATGTGCCATAGATTAAAAAGTATTTTATTGTCGCATGTATGTATGTATCTTTTGAATTATCTTTTAAATTAGAAATAGAAATTAAACCACCTAAGAGACAATTAGCTAGATTTTGAGTCAGAATTATCTAAAATTTTAGCATATGTACAAAAAAATTATTTATCTCAGAGCTACTAATAACTTACAAATGTGACCCTAGAATAGATAAGTGTAGCTATTTTTATAAATTCTTACAAACCAGAAAACTCCTCTTCCAAATATGTCAAGCTTAATTTTCTGCTCTGTGGAGCACAGCTAGTGAGGCAGCAAAGCCCAGTGACATTTTCCATAGTGTGAGTTGCCAACCACTAGAAGCCTGTGGCAGTGTTTATGTCTACAGCAAACACGCTAACAATTGGTTGAAGAAAGGACTATGTAATTCCACCTTGATGTTCCTTTCTGTGGTGCTTACATCACCGTCGAAGAATCATAAAGGCAGAACTGGGTGAGAGCTAAGGTAGCATTTTCTTAGTTATGAGCCAATTTAATCTTTATGCTTTCTGGAGAATACTTTGGTCAATCTCCCCATTTTTCTAAACTACTAAAGAAATGAATCTTCTTTAAGTGTGGCTATTTCAGTGTGTGTGTGTGCTGGGGTGCTCATTTCAGTGGCCATTATTTCTGCAGAGTGGCCTATGTTAATTCCAAAGTCTCCTGAAGAGCATTAATAACATGCCTCTACCTAGATTCTAATAATGCTTTTGTAATTAGATCAAACCTATGATTTGAAAAATCAGCAATAGCAGAAGGAAGAGTTAAACTCAGAGGACCTAGAAAACTTTTGTATGAACAGAATAAAATAAAAGTCAAAAGAAGACCTCTACAATATAATGGACAAAAAATATATGTATGCTATGAAATTCTCTTAAAGTTCTAGGGGAAATATGGTTATCCAAATTGTTCTACTGCAGCACCCCAGCTTTGTTCCCAGATCTGTAAATGACTTTACTTGGCAATACTGGTGAACAGAGAGTCTTAAATAAGTAAATTTTCTAGATAACTGGAGCATATTCTCACTGCCAAACTTAATTTATTATTTAAAATATTTGAAGGTATATTTATTTCTCAGCCTTCTTTTAACCGAAGATGTTGACCATAATTTAATCTTTTTTTTCTTAAAGATATTATTTATATTGACATCTGACTATGTTCAAGACATATATTAAAGGCCCTAATAGGGATCTTGAACATCACACATTCTATTGGTAGAAACCAATACTTATGTGACTAGTATTCACATTTCATATGTTAATTACAAATTTAGTTAAATTATAATTATCTTGTCTTCCCCAATAAGATGTAAAATACTCAAGGAAAGGGACTGTATTTTATGTATTTGCTTAAAAGTGGCACTTTCAGAGAAAAACTCATGGATGGCTACAGTTTAAGAGATTTCAAATTCATTAATGTTAACAAATTTCGAGTTACTATAGATGAAAAATTCTGGAAATTTTACAATTAAGGGAAAATATAATTATATTTACTTTTAGTATTGTGGAAAATTGAAATGCATTGTTTTGAATTGGCACCTTTATATAGCTAAAGACATTTTGATAGTTTAGGAAAATATAATGTCTCATTTAAAAAATTTTTTTAATCCATTTTGGTACACATATATTAAAAATATTTTCCTAAGATATCTCAGGGTGCTGAACTTTATTGTGTCCAATAATTAATATTTCCCTCCATTTTTAAGAAGAAATGAACACTTTGAATGCATGGAATAATTGGTATTTATAGCAAAAACCAGGATATTATCTTTTCTCATCCTCCAAAATGATAAGCAGATAACTAAAGCATACATTTTCAGCAAAGGCATGAAGAAGGAAAACAATTCTGCTTTTCTTTTATTGTTTTATAAGGAAGTGCATTCTCAGAAGTTAATACTTAGTTTTAATTGCATCCTTTAGAAAGCTCTGTCTGATAAAATGGCATGTTTATGAAAACTGAAACAAAAGAATACACCCAATAATGTTTTTCTCATAATTCTCCACTAGTTAAAACCTACTTACAATAAAATACCTGGATCTTAAATGTACAGCTTGGTGAAAGTTATGGATTAATATACG
Organism: Sapajus apella; assembly: GCF_009761245.1. NCBI lineage: Eukaryota > Metazoa > Chordata > Mammalia > Primates > Cebidae > Sapajus > Sapajus apella. The sequence goes on along the minus strand of NW_022436969.1, from coordinate 15,170,197 downwards.
TGTATAACCCCCACAAATAGAATGATAGTTTCACCCAAAGGCCTCTCCTGTTACTTGTCCTAATTAATACCCCCAAAAGTTCTCACTCTAATACATTTTTCACCATAAATTCATGTGATCAGTTATTGTAATTTCATATAAATGGAATGACACACTATGTTCTCTTTTGATTTTCTTCCTCAATATCATCTCTGTGGGGCTGATCCATGTTGTATAATTTGTAATAACAGTTTGATCTGCTTTGTTGATGTAGAACAGTAAATCTTGTAAATATACCGTACTGTAGTTGTTGTTTTTTTATTTTTATTCTTTTTCTTGTGCCCTTTGACTAACATCTCCCCTTTCTCCTATCCCCCAGATCCTTGTAGCCAGCATTCTACCCTCTGTTACTATGAGTTTGTGCCACAAATGTCATTTTTCTGAATCAAGATCCAATCCAGGATCACAGACTGCATTTACTTGTCATATCTCTTTACTCTCATTCGATTTGGGGGCCTTCTTAGACTTTCCTTATCTTTCATGACTGACAATTTTGAGGAGTGCTGGCAAGTCATTTTGGAGAATTTCTCAATTTTGGTTTGTCGGATATTGCTTCATGATTAAATTGTTTTTTTTTTTTTTTTGCATGAATACTGCAGAGGCTATGCTGTGACCTTCTTAATATATCATATCAGGAGATACATGATGTCAGAACGTCTCATTCCTGGAGATGTTAATTTTGACCACTTGACTGAGGTGGAATCTCAATTTTCTCCACTATAAATTTATATTTTTTCCCTTATAGATAATAAGGATCTTGTGGGAAGAGAGTTTGAGACTCTGCCATTGTCCTGTTTTTTCATAAACTTTTGCCCACAAATTTTAGTCTGCATCAACGATTCTTATTTCTAAACAATGATTACCACTTGTTTGTGAGGTGATGATTTTCTATATCTATCATTCCTTTTGTATTTTGAATTTGAATTTCACTGTAGGGATTTTGTCTTTACCTATTCATTCAATTACTTATTGGTGGTATGGACTCAAGGATCTTTATTTTATTCCATGAGTTGAACTTCGTTGTGATCATCGTTTAGTTTGTTGCTCTCATTCTAGAATTGGCCCTTGGGGGGCTCCTTCAGGTTGACCCTGATGCCATGAAATTTTGAGCATATGATTGCTCTGACACTATAAGATCTTGCCGGCTCATCTTGCTCCATTTCCTCACCTTGCTAATCTCCACCAATTCCCAAAATCAGCCTTTTCATGAAGGATGTTTGGCTCTTTTCTTAGCAAAAGGTGTTCATTGCTCTTCTGCCATTGCTTCAAGGTCACCTGACAGAGCTAGGAAATATGTGTACATATACATACACACATGTGCACACATCTTTACTATATGTCCGTTTGTGTACACACACACACACACACACACGCACGCACACACACACACACAATCCTGAGTTCATGCTGAGGCATCTGATTCCAGTCCAGCATCACAGGGTTCATTCCAGCCAAATCACTTCCATTACTTGTAACTCCTCTTTTTGACACTGAGAAACTTTACTCTTGGTATCATCAATCTATTCAATTATTTGCTTAATCCTCCTATATGCACAATGTAGTCTCACAGTGGCAATTTCATACCACTCTAAAATACCACTCCTTTAACTGGAGTACAATACGTGTGTATACTTTTCCTTGTCTTTAGACTTGGAGTAAGCAGTCAAAACACTGTTTCTGAAAGTTATTTAGCTTAGTTCTATTCTTTCACATCCCCTTCACTGTGGTTATTTATTTATAATGCAATATGCATGAAAGATTAATGTCTTAATTTATGAATATTAATTTCATATCCTGTTGACTTACTATATTATTTTATGATGTGGGGATTAAGAATATTAACTATTATTGATTCTTAAGTGTTTTTCAGGTATTATATCATCTGTAAGCAGGGATTATTTTACCTCTTCTGTACCAGTTATAATACCTTTAATAGATTTATTTTGTCTAATTGCAGTTGTTAACACTTTCAATAAAATAATAAATAATAATGGAAATACTAGCATCTTCCTTTTGTTCCTGATGTGAGTGGGAATGCTTCTAGTGTTGTTCAGTTAAGATACCAATTTTGACATTGAGAAATATGTATTTTTTAATATTTTAAAAATCACATTTATTTTCTTGAATATTCTTATAATGAGTGAATGTTGAATTTTATTAAGGCCTTTCAGCATATATGGAAAAATCATATTGCATATGATACTAATAGATTTCCTAGTATGAACCAACTTTGAATGCCTATAACACTTAGTTGTATTCATTATTTTCTTAATATGATGCATACTACTATGTTTGCCAAAATTTCTTTTAGTACTTTTGCATTGATATTCATGGGCAATATAGGTCTATAGATTTCTTTTGAAGAGAGTTTTTAAAGTTTAGGTATGAGTGTCATTCTGGCTCAATAAAATGAAACATTGTCTCTCCTATTTCCAATGTTTTGCAACAATTTGTAGAGTACTGAGACTATTTGGTCTTCAAATGTTTTGTAGACTTTTACCACAGCACTATCTGGACCTGGCTGTTTTTTATTATATTTATTTTTAATAATGCTCTCTATTTCTTGTATGGAAATTGATCTCTTTAAACTTTCTCCGTTAATGAGGTCTATTTTAGTACATGTGATTCCCTGGAAAATTTTTCCTTTCATCTAAATTTTCAAACTTGTATACATAGATGTTTGTAGTTACTTATGCTTCCTATTTCATCTTTTTTCAATTGCTAATTCTTCATGTTATTTTTTATTTTGTGTAGTTTTGCCTTCTCTTTTTTTTTTTTCTGGTCAAGGTTACAAATGGTTTGTTTATTTTGTTAAAAGTTTGAAAAACTGAGGGTATTTATTTATAGAGTTACTGTTTTCTGATTCTCTGATCATTAATTTCTACTTTAATCATTATTATTTCCTCCTACATGGAATTATTATTTAGCTGGAAATGTATTTTATTTTAATTATTTCATTTCTCCTGACAGAAGCACTTAAATGATCTATGGAAATAATGCAGTGCTATTGTATCACAAACAATAATTTTGTGAAAGTTAACCAACTGATTCTAAAATTTACTACATTCTCTTCAAATGTGAAAAAGGCTAGATCAGACAGACATATCTTAAGTTCGAAATGCGCTGTTTTCTTGTCTGACTTCGGCAAATATCTAATTCCCTGATTATCAATTTCCTAATTTGTAAAGCAGAAAAGATAACAACTTATGTGGACGGATTAAGTGAGATAATTTCTGAAAAACACCAACCCAGGCCTTAATATTATATACTCCATAAATGGGCCGTCTCTCTATTTTTCTGAGTTAGGGATAAAATAACTACTCTTTATTGTGCATTGTTAAAAGCATTTTGTTAGTATTTATTTCTTTTATTCATAGTCTTCTGCAGAAGATGTACGTAGCTTGCCCTTAAAGATGGGTAAGTGACCAAATTGTGGCATGAAGTCCATCCAACTGACTTGGAGCTCATGCTCTTTTTTTTTTTTTTTTTTTTTTTTT
>NW_022436969.1:15129041-15166561 GCF_009761245.1 Sapajus apella | reverse complement strand
ACTCTTTTTTTTTTTTTTTTTTTTTTTTTTGAGACGGAGTTTCACTTTTGTTACCCAGGCTGGAGTGCAATGGCGCGATCTCGGCTCACCGCAACCTCCGCCTCCCGGGTTCAGGCAATTCTCCTGCCTCAGCCTCCTGAGTAGCTGGGATTACAGGCATGTGCCACCATGCCCAGCTAATTTTTTGTATTTTTTTAGTAGAGACGGGGTTTCACCATGTTGACCAGGATGGTCTCGATCTCTTGACCTCGTGATCCACCCGCCTTGGCCTCCCAAAGTGCTGGGATTACAGGCTTGAGCCACCGCGCCCGGCCTCATGCTCTTTTTAAAAAAAAAAAAATCATGATGTACTTTCATTTACTTATTTTAATTGACAAATAAAGTTCATACTCTGATGACTAGGTTACCCTGCCTCTGAACTGTAAGTTAAAAGATTAAGACTGCTATTCATAAGGTTTAACATGTATGAGTAACATTGCGAAAGTAATCATGAAGCCCTGCTAACAGACTTGCCTTCCTTCTTTGTCCCCTTCTGAATTTCAGCACATTCGTGAGTGGTGCTCTTGAGTCCCTTCGGGTGATTACTACTTAGATCTTTCCCTGGGACACCTTCTTGAAAGGACCAGCGTGGATCCACTTGGCTTAGATATAATCCCAGATTAGTGGAGTTGTTGCAAAGCAGACTGCACCTGTCTCACTAAGACTGGTAAGAGTTTGAAAAATATATTTACTGTTTGCAGCTGATATTTGATGTCATGACCTGATCTGAAATATTTCTGCTTTCTTGCAAATTGAAAAGCTATATTAACTAACTAGACACATATCAGAAGGGAAAAAGTAGGCTATCACAAAAAGGCATTAGAGATTGATTGAGGTGTATATGATTAGCTAAGCACATGCTGTTGTATTTGAAGATATTTTTAATACTTACGTAGAGGGAGCTAACATTTAGTGCAAGTGGAATTTCATGACAAGCATTCTTATTTTTGAATGTAACTGAAATACAGTTTTGTGAAACCTATAATTGCTAAGATTTGTGTTGCTTCTGCCACTGTAAAACCAATACCTATAAAATGGAGAGGCTAACTCCTTGAAATTGGTTTTGACAAAAGTGTGCTTATTGTGATTATCTATATGCGAATCCTTCCCTAATTGTGGGGCTCCCTTACATGAATTGCTAGTGCATATAAGTTTACTTCCACACATCTTTTTCTCAGACTTAAAAGTCTTCTGTTCCAAGATATTAAATTGCAGTTACTCTAGTCAGGATTATTATCAAAACAGAATTGGAGCTGAGAAAAGACAGTAGAGTCAAATTGAATGGCAGAGTAAGAATAGTTACCGTGGGGAATCCTTGGGAGAGATAAAACAAATGGAGCTATGAGACTAAGAAGACTTTATGGATCTTGGAAGTGCATTCCAGTGACTTCTATGAGAGCAGAAGCTAAGGGATATAAATTAGCGCTTGGGGCCATGACATGGACTTATCTTGGGTAGACAGATGTTGAAAAATAAAAGTCATACAAAGTTTTCCCTCTCAAGCACCCTGGTTATTCTGCTTCTCAAAGCCCTGAGATTCAAGAATGAGTCAGTATCTCTGAGACATACATCAGAGAGATACTGAATATTAACATGGAGGACTAAGTCTCTTGAAATGCACATTTATCTACAATGTGTAACAACTTTTGTAGTGTTTTGTGTCCTGTGTGGGAAAAGGGTATCTCAAAAATGTCCTAATAAACAAGCCTTGTTTAATGAAAACCGGACAGATTGAAGGTGTATAAATGCCCTGGGTCATAACACAATGGCTGAGAACATAGGCTCTGGGGACAGATGGGTTTCTCTGGTCTGAATCCCGACTCTGCCACCTTTTGGCCATGACTCCTGGGGTAGTTGGGAAAATTAGATATCTAATTTGTAGAGTGCTTAGTACCAGACCTGGCACATATAAGTGTTCAATAAATAGGTATTTTATATTAAGTGATTGTACAAATATTTTTAAAGACTTTGTAGTCTCTCCAGTGACCTTGACCTTAATAATTTTCTCAGTTTTCTCTATGAGGACTTAAATTTCTCATCTGTAAACTCTCCTACTATGTTAATTTTCCATAATCTCACATAGCAAATTATAGTTGAGATGACATTACTATTAGTTTTCAAAAGTAGATTTTTTTGTCTTTAAGTCTAGCATATTATATTTCTGAAAATAGTTGATATTTTAAATTTTATCATCCCACATATGCCACTTTCTAGCATCGTGGTATGGGGTAGATTACCTAACTTTTCTCAATCTCCTCATCTTTGAAATGGGAACAAGAGAGTATCTGTCAGAATTATTGTGAAGATTAAATAATATAATGCATAATGCATGACACAAAAGTACCCAGTACATATTAGCTACTACTAACATTATCACTACTGTCATCATTGTAAGTATTCTTAAATGGATTCGTAACTATCTCTGGTATGATTGCCGATACTGTTTGTCTTTAAATTGTGGAATTTGAAACAGGACACTTTATAGAATTTTAAATAAAATGTTAATATATTCAGAATCTCAGGACACCTTTTTACTTTTGAAACCACAATTCAGCATCATCATTTTGTAGCCTTATAATATAGTTTATTTAGCTTAAGCACAGATATCATGTCATGTGGTTACAAATTATCTCCAAGAACAACTTCTTTTATAAAATTGCCAGACTTCATCCTTTCCAGAGGAAATTTTAAAACTTTCATTTTTAAGTTAAATTTTATTTTAAATTAAAATGGAAGTAACACTTTAATTTAGAAAGGAAAGTAACATTTAGGCAGTGCTCACCAGATACCAAGCTTTATGCTTTGATGATTTTTAATATCAGAATTTGGCTGTTTTACCCTAATTTATAACTTTAAACGGCTGACCCAATCCAATAAATCATAAAATTATAAAATAAATATTAAGTAATCAGAATACTACCACTACCCACAAGTCACTCTGTATAACTTGTCTGGATCTGTACGCAGGCTTGTCTCCATGGTTCTGCATGCTTAGAACCTGGTTCCATAACCCAAACTTAATGCTCAACACTCATTTTGATTATATTTACCCCAGTATAATCCTGGATCTAAAATAATCTGTGAGTTTTAGGAAGCCAAAAATTTTGGCTCCATCTCTAATAGTCAGAGCTGATATTGTTTATGCAAAGCTATTTACAAGGGTTGATAAGGTTCTCTATGAATTATTGTAAACAAATCAAAAAAATTTTAAGGTTTTTCTCTCTATTAAATATTCTTCATTTTAGGGGGGTTATTTCCCGTATCTTTTAAAATAACTTAATTGTATAAGCAAGCAAGTATGAGAATGATATGTCAAATCTTTTAACATACATCTAAAGATTTATGGCATTTGTAGTATTAAGCAAAACAAATACATTTCAATAGAGCTATTTTACCTCTTTATTTAACTCAGTCTAAGCCAGATTCTTGACAAGAATGATGTAATTATTTCATTGAAGCATTTACAAGTAAATGCAACATATGGTCTTTCAAAGTGGGCAATGAAGTAACATTAGCTCATCTGATCAAAGTTAGTAATGGCTCTTATTGAAAAGAAAGCAAAGTTTTAAAACTATTTAGTCTTACTAGTGTAAGATATTTCTTTTCTAATTTTTAAAATGTAAGATATTTGGGAGTGTTTATCCACTTAACATACTCTATTTATATTCGTAAGCATAATATTTTATAGTTCAAAAATATAACATCTAATATGAAAAATCTTGCCTGTCATTAAAATGCAAGCAGAATCAAGTTCAGGGGCTCTGTTTTAGGTGATCCCAGTGTTACCATTTCTAGAAATACCCCACTACCATCTAGGTGTCGGAAGAGACTGCCACTTTGGGTCTATTGCATATTGTCAGGTATTGAATCATGTGTCTTTTAAAATTCTATGGACTTGGGAAGGGAAGTAACATTTATTTGGTGCTCACTACATGCCAAGGAATTTCTCTGTTCAGAAATTCTGAAGATGATCTTCTGAGGCAGGTTCAGCTATCCATTTTTACTTGTGGATAAAATGAGATTCAAGGAATTCAGCAATTTGCTCAAAGTCACACCACGAAGAAATGCAGAAAGAGAGAGATATCAGTTCAATTCACATCAGTTTAATTTCAAAGCTACATTTCATCATGTTATCATGCTTTTCACCTCACTATTCTTTCAAAGATACTTTGAGAACAAAAAATTCTTCCAAGTAAGAGCTAAAATGAATCCCTCTTATGTTTGATATCTGATAAAAAATATTCAATATCCAGTATATCAATTACCATTAAAAAATTCTAGACTATTAGTTCTATTTCCTAATAGTCTCTATGGACTATTTTTTTGTTTCTTAGGAAAGGCAGGAGTAGGGTGGGAATAGGTTTGTAGAAGCAGGAGACAAAAGAGAAATCCCAGATGTTTGAGTATACTCTTATAGTGTACCTCAGGGCAGCTCCTGGGAATAAATATTCTATCACTTCTCCCCTGTTCTGAAAGGAATTAAACATTTTGTATTGATATTAGTGGTTAATGAAAATTTAAGGTCCACTGATACATTATGTCCTTTTATTAGATCAATACCTAATCATTTTTGTATTTATTATATGGTGTTCATTGATAATCCGATTGTCTTGTTTTATTAATTTGTTACGAGGGGTTAGGAAGGCTTCAGAAACAAAAATCTCTTAGTACATAAGCAATTTTTGTTTTCTAAAGTGCCTGATGTATTATTAGTACCTAATATTTCTATTTAATCCTGTTTTTGCTTCATAAGAAAACAGATACTTTCTCCCCTTCTTCACATTTTTCTTTTATTTTTATTCCTCTATTCTGAAAGCAGAGAGATAAAATAGCAGTAATTCATAGTTGTTAGTGTCAATTGAGTGGAAAGACTATGGAATTTCACTCAGGTCTAATATTAACTAGATTACATTTGTGAGACACTTAAGGGCTCCTTAATTCTTAAATAATAGCAAAACCAGCATTTTTTAATGTAATCTCTTATTTAAGTTTCTATAATATAATTGAGAAGATTATGGTCTAGTGAATTTCCCTCATTGTTTTTGTAAAAGTCTATTATTCAGTAATAGAAGTATTTTTAGTGCGTTTCTTGGCATATTTACTCAAAGGTAGCTGCTTAGGTGTGTCCAAACCTGAAAGTGAACATTCATCATCTTGAAGCAGGGATGCTTGTCAAGCAAGAAAACTAAAGTGGGTACACAAATATCTTCCACATTCTTATATTCATCCTAAAACAAAACCTGTGAGAGAGAAAGGGTGCTGGACTTAAGGGCAGAGAACCAAGTTACTAACTGTGATTTTAGGCAACTCAATTTCTTGGTCTCCTAAACAATAGTGGTTTTTTGTTTTGTTTTGTTTTGTTTTTGTTTTTGTTTTCTTTCTTAACAACAACAACTTACAGGATTGTTGTGGACATTAAATGAGGGAGTGTTGGTGGATGTGTTTTTAAACTCGAAGTCAGTATAAAAATAATGCTTAATGAAGTTAAGCATCTTCAGAAGACTTGACATCGTATTTCTTATTTCCTATGTCAAAGCATAATGTCTTCTTTCATTTTGTGTGCAAGAATTTATGCTTTTTCTTTGTCAGGACTTGCACATTCAGAGTAAATGATAAGTATTGACATTTAATATTGTATTTTTGTTAAATATTAAATCCATCTTGGATTAATGAGTTTTGAAGATTCAGAGTTCCTTGGCATTGGTTTCAGAGAAAGTTTAAGTAAGGAGTAATAGAATCTATAATTTTAGTGGCTCTGATGAGGTCAATTAAAATTTCATATATTTCATAATATAATTGGAAACTGGAATGAGCTCATTATTATGTGATCAGGAAATAAAAATAATTGATAAGAAGCATCAGTTTATCTATATGAACTTTATTTTTAAAATTTAATTTAGTTATATTTTATTTTATTCTAAGTTCCAGGATACATGTTTAGGATGTGCAGGTTGGTCACACAGGTAAACATGTGCTCTGGTGTTTGCTGTGTCTATCCACCCATCACCTAGGTATTAAGAGTTACATGCAGCCGGGCATAGTGGTTTACACCTGTAATCCAAGCACTTTGGAGGCCAAGGTGGTTGGATCACCTGAGGTTAGGAGTTCAAGAGCAGCCTGACCAACATGGTGAAACCCCATCTTAAAAAGAAAAAAAGAAAAGACTCACATGCATTAGCGATTTACCTTGATGATCTCCCTTCCCCCACCTTCCTGACAGGCTCCAGTATGTGTTATTCCCCTTTCTGCGTCCATGTGTTCTCATTGTTCAGCTCCCACTTATAAGTGAAAACATGTGGTGTTTGGTTTTCTAATGAACTGTAATTTTTGACACCAGCAGAAAGTTTATACATAGAGATGAAAACTTGGACCTGATTTAACATAGTAGACTGAAACAGTCGATAATTCATGGGGATAGAGTCAAAACCCAGTTTTGTCTGAGTCCAAAGTCAGGACTCTTTAGCACTTAACTAACCTTCCACATACATATTCTAAATGAAATCATTGATCTGCAGTGTGTTAAATGACTATTTTGCCCCCATCAGTTGGACACATACTCAGAGCTATATAAATTGTAAAGCACTTATATAATAAGTTATTTTCAAAGGAAATTTTTAATATATGAGCAAATAAGGTATTTTTTGAAGGCGCACTATAATAACAGGCCATTTACATCTAATAAATGACTCTTTTAATGTCCTGATCAGTGCCTTGGCGACCAATGAAATGATTCATAGATGATTACATAGGGGAAATACTTTATTTGCATGATGGAATCTGCAGTTATACATCTCAATCAATGTATTAAGAAATAAGAAGCTTCTTGCTGTAAATTTATTTAATATCTTTTTCATTCGACCTTTGTCATATTTATCATTTTGCCATACAAAGAATGTACACTCCTCTGTTTGCCTTCTCATTGTGAACTCCTAGAGAGAACTGCCTGTAGTCTATTCCTCTTAGTATCCTTTCTCTCAGCCACAGTTCCTGATAAATAATAGGCACTCAATAAATATTTAGGAAATGAATGTCCAAAGGGTCAATATCATCAGGTACATGCTCAGGATCATTTAACAAAACTATGTTATGATGGATACTAAAAGGCTTTTTTAAATTTCCCAACTACTGACACATGCTGTGGTTGATTTATTCACTCCAGAAGTATTATTGGACATGTACTGTGTGCTCAGCACTTTTCTGGATTCTGGAGATATCTCAATAAACAAAACTGACAAAAAAAAATTCCACTTCTAGGAATCTTACATTCCAGCTGATAAAACTGTGCCTGACCAAACTTTTAAATCCTTTAAAAATAAAAATGTAGTTTCTTTCCAAGAAATTATCTGTGATCGTGATTTGAAAATGGATTGCCTTGACAATGGAAAATAGATGTACAGTTTCACAAAATACTCAAAGATCTACAAACTGAGACTGATTGGAATTTTTTAATGGATGCTAAAAATAGCGGTAAGATTAGTTTCTACGCAACATCCATTATTATCTTAAGAAGTACAGCAGAGAGATAAAAACTATGATTCACTCTGTTTTACAATATGTGGTATTTTAAATGCCACTGGTAATTTTTAAAAGCAAAACACAGAAGGAAAGGGAAATGTTGAGACAGCATGAAAAAAAATGACCACTGACCAAGATGGCTGTGAAAGGAACATTGTAAAATACAGCACTGAAATCGCTGAAATAATTCAGCTATGAAAGTATGAAATAAAAAACTTAAATGTCTCTACTATAAGAGTAGCAGTTTGACTTAAATATCCCAATACTGCCAGTAATGTTCTCAGTGATGTTTATGAGAAAATTCTCTGTTTATATATGTATCTGTGTATGTATTTTTGGGTTTGGACTGGTCAATTATTGTTCTAGTTAATCAGAATTAACAATTGGCTCCTGACACACAGCTCTTGAGAATCTTTGTGTGATTTTTGTAGAATACTAGAGCTAAAACATTTTTCTCTAAAATGTCATACATTTGTAAGTTATTCTTACAATCTTTATAATGGTTTTAAAAAACCATCTCTTTGCTGAGTGCAGTGGCTCACACCTGTAATCCCATCACTTCGAGAGGCTGAGGCAGGTGAATCACTTATGCTCAGTTGGAGACCAGCGTAAGCAACATGGCGACCCCGTCTCTACAAAAAGTATGCAAAATTAGCCAGGTATGGTGGCATGCTCCTGTAGTCCCAGCTACTCTGGAGGCTGAGGTGGGAGGATCACCTGAACCTGGGAGGCAGAGGTTGCAGTGAGCCACGATTGTGCCACTGCACTTCAACCTGGGTGACAAAGTGAGACCCCATTTAAAAAAAAAAATCAACTGATCTCCTCCTACCACTACTTTTGCTCTTTTTAGGTACTATGATGCTAACATGAATTAGATTGGATCTTATCCTCCAGGACTTTACACTCTAATAGGAGAGAGACTCAATTCTATAAGCCTCTACAACAAACTAGAAAAGTTTTATTCATTGAAGCTCCTTTGTTCGATACATGTCCATATCAACTGTTAATATTAAAATGCCACCTATTAATAAAAGTAGAATGGATGTTAGGCTTTGAATTAACCACTGACTCAGCCCCTTACATGAGATAAGATTAGATGTCACAGGAACATTTTAATAGAAGGAACAGAAGCTTTGGAAAGGGGCATTTGCTGGGATGCCACACTAATATATTATGTAGGTATGTCACAGGAGTTCATCCTGGCCTAGAAGTAACCATTACTCTCCTCAGCTGCCAGCATCTGTGGGCCTCATTGCCTCTGTTTCATTCTTTCTCTGAATCCACTCATCTCTATTTTTCTCCCTTCAGACCTGCTTCTTCCACAGTTGTATGTGGCCAGCATAGTGATCCTCAGAAAGTGTTGTTTCCATGGACTTTTCAGATCAGCTGTCCTACATGGACTTTCCAAATCAACTGTCCTCCATGGACTTTCCAGATCAGCTGTCCAGAGCTAACAGAGTCTATCTCTATGGACCACATTAGATTTCTGGAAAGAATACGATTGGTCAACGTCGAAGTATTCACTTATAGCCCAATAAGCAGTAGTTAGAAGAGTGGAGTTGTATGGTGGATCTATAACTTTTTCTGTGCCAATGAGCAGCAGGAGTACCTATGGATGGCGTGTGGGTCAGGAGGGCATCATTGGCACATGCATTGTAACAGACATATTACAGTGTGCTAATAGTGATAACAGGCAGATTGCCATTGATAGTATATTTTGTTTCTTCTTGTGTGATAAACTGAAGCTTATATTTTGATATATCAATTTGTGTCCCAAGTGGCAATGGAAGTCAACCAGTAGTCTTGTATTTCTAAATCATGAAAATGTCACAAATCATGGCTTGTATTTCATATGCACACGTTAAATACCTGAATATGCTAAATAGCTGACAGAATTTTCAATTTCAAAAGCCCAATAGAGTGCACAATTTTTTGTCTAACACAGTCTTTCAATTCTGTGACATTGCTGATTGCTCCTTTAAAACACATTTTGCACCTAACATTTTAGAATATTTGATTCCTGAGGACTTAAAACAGGATATACATAATTTTACTTTTTTTTTTTACATTCTCGGGTTTAGTGCATAAGCTTTGATGTGCAGCCCCAGAGTTAGCCACAGTGCTCTGAAAGAGGACCTTGTTTCCTCCAGATAATACTGTCTTATGTTTCCTTCCTTTTCCGGAGCCAGGTGAAACCACAGGACTTAGCATTGCAGTTAAAGTAATCTGAATTTTCAACTGACCTGTCAACCTAAAAATTCAAGTCCTGATAAGACAAGCTTAAGCAGTATGATGAGGTTTCTTGGCTTTTTGAACTATTAAATTATGCATTCAACAATTTTTTATTACTTACATTGTGCTAGACACTGATTTAATTCTGGAGGACCTAGAAATGATCCTTGTCTTTTCTCTCGTGTAGTGGATCATGCTGTGGAAGGTTGAGGAGAGGTTAAAAGCAGCTTTATGATTGACTATACTTTTATCATCTAGTCCACTGTTTCCACTTATCCTTTGGGATGGCTTTGATGCCAACCACATAAATGTCTTTATTTCTATTCTGGACATTCTCACCTATCAGAAATTTGCTCCTATTGGGATAATTCTTTATTCTTCAGTCAATTGTTTGTTGATTGTGATGAATTAACTGCTCACTGCCTTATTGTGTCTTTCTGCAGCCATTTGGCCTATAATTCATAAAGAGAGAGATTCTTGAACCAACAATTCTTTTTTAATAGTATTAGCATCTCAATACATCTGTTGTATGAAAAGATGTATAGATTCACATTCAGTGTTAACCATTGTTCAAAGCCAAATGTAAACATTACTAAGCTTGTAAAGATTTCTCTTGGCTTTCTTCATTGTACCTTTTATTTTCTCCAAAGACTTTAAGAACCATTAGAGTATATTACTACAGTCATGATTTCCGTAATTTAAATAAAGCCAAACTCAAAGGAAAAGCATTCTTAAAATCAAGATGCAGATGGAGGCAGGTTTAGGGTGAGGAGTGGTATTAGCGTGGTAGTCGCCACTGTGGTTTCAAACCTCTTCCTACCCTGCCCTAAGGAGATTGGAAACCTCTTCTCTCTCTTGCATATTGTATTTCTGTACAGTCAATCCCGCAGTAGAATGCAAAAGTTCATTTGCATGACATGTGGCTGCTGAAGACACATGGTCCCTCTCTGAACACAGACTAGGACATTTTTACAAACACTTTTGCAAATTGAAGTCACGAATCTTCCAGCCATCATTAGGACTGTAGGATTTCAGTTTGTGATGGCAATAGGGGATACTTCTTCAGGATGAGGAAGGAAATTCATGCTAATTTACAGATTTCATGTTGCCCAATCAAGAACTTGAGTTATCCCATTTCTTTTGACCAATATGTATGCAAATGACACTAAAGTATTACCACAAAGAAGTCAAAGTACTAGCTTTGTCATAGAGACTAGACTAACATACGATATGAACTAAAGTAAGGGTCTTTCTTTTTTTTTTTTTTTTTGAGACAGAGTTTCGCTCTTGTTGCCCAGGCTGGAGTGCAAACGGCACGATCTCAGCTCACCGCAACCTCCACCTTCAGGGTTCAAGCGATTCCCCTGCCTCAGCCCCCCGAGTAGCTGGGATTACAAATATGCACCACCACGCCCCACTAATTTTGTATTTTTAGTAGAGACAGGGTTTCTCCACGTTGGTCAGGCCAGTCTCAAATTCCCAACCTCAGGTGATCCACCCACCTCGACCTCTCAAAGTCCTGGGATTACAGGTGTGAGCCACCACGCCTGGCCTGAGGTGGGGATCTGTTAGCCACCTATTCATTTAGTTAAGCATTCACTAAAAAATATATGGTGAGTGCCTTTCGTACATGCATGACATTGAAATACAGTCCCAAAGAAATGCTACTTTTCTTTAATCTAAAGATATAGTTCATTATAAAAAGTGACCAAGAATTATTTTCCTCTGTATTGATAGTGACATTATAGGTCTTCCTATCCAAAAGCAAGTTGCTTTGGCCAATGAGACAGTTGCTAAAATGCTTTGAGTAGAGTCTTGAAAAGCACTTGCATAGTGGAGCTTACCCTCTGGATGCTTTTAGTACCCAGTACGCATGGGAAGAGCACAGGCAAGCCTGCTATATGATGAACAGAGCATGACCCGGTTACGAGCCGACTGCCAGACCCATGAGTGAGGCCATCTAGGATGAGCAGCCCCTGGCTGACTCTCAAACTAACTTCAAATGCATAAGCTGACCTAGCCGAGATCAGCAGAAACCAACCAGAGAAGACAAACTGCTCAGCATAATCGTGAGCTAAATAAATGGTTGTAGTATTTAGCCATTGAATTTTGGAGTCATTTATTAAACATCAATGGTTAACTGATTCGAGAGATTAAAGTAGTGCACCTATAAAACCGTTACATAGGAAAGCAGGACAATATATAGCTAAATATCACCAAGATTAGATTACCAAAACTTGCTGACAGAGAAACTTTTAAAAAGATGAGAATTAAAGAGTTTAGTTTTAAGCTCTATTTTTTAAAATAAACAGAATCTGGGTAAATACAGGCAGGCAGAAATAACATTTATAGGTAAGGAAGATATTAATTTCAACACAGCTGAGAAGCCAGAAGAAAAATGGGGCTTAAAAGTAAAATCACATTTTGAAGTCAATTTGGAGGAATATGTCAAGTGATGTGAAGTATGGCACCAGTTGATAGAGCAGATGACTAACTTTACCCCCAACCCAGGCCATTTGTGGTGTCAACCCCAGAAACAAATGTGAAATATTCAAATGTGTCTGTCCTTTATTTTGGTCCACTCTGCCTCTAGCTTTAAGTCCACATCAAAAGAAGAGTTGAATTGTTTGGCATCTTTGGATGAGGCCTAAGGAATGCAGTTTTGGAAATGCAAGTATTTCTTGTTTTTATTAAATTAATCTTTACCATCTTAACCTGTGTTTTTATTTTACTAAATGTACTAGTTAGGAATCAGAAGTTTATTTTTTTAAAAAAACCTTGCTATCACTCTTTTAAAAAATCTTTTCTATCTCATAAGGCACAAATTATTATTCATTTTTACTAAAACAACAAACCCATAAGTTTACTTTTAGATAATATGACAAGATTGAGCCAAATTGAGGTTATTGTAACTAATTACTAATCATGATTTATCTAACCAAAATTGTCATACCGTATCTTGTTAACTGTACATGTATATGAACTGAAGTTTCAATTAGTATGATTTTTCTCACTACTGGATTCACAGTATGCTGGTTAACTCCTACTCCCCGTTCCAATCATGATAAACTAATCCATCTTCAAGAAAGCCTTATTTACAACCTCAGTCAATTTCAATTTTACTATTGGTTTCCATAGAGCTGATCTCACTTTCTTCATGTGACTTCTTTTAGTGCATATTTGCACTTTCCTGGAGTGATACCTGTCTTCCCCATCGAATTGTAAGCTCCTTGAGAGCAAGGACCAAATATCTTTAGGCTCACCATTTCATTCTCAGCATGAAGCTTAGTATCTGACATCTTATATGCACTTAACACATATTTGTTCAGAGAATGAATGAATAAAGTGATAACACTTTTGCATGCTTGCTGTCTCAGTTTAAATGCTAACAATGGAAAGTGCTCAGGTAAATTTATTCCAGGCAGAAGCAATAGCTGAGGCTCTAGATGAGAAAGTGTTTAATAGAATCAAGAAACAGAAAGACCAAGAGGAAGCAAAGTGTGGTGGCCCACAAGGAGAAATAGGCTTAGAGAGGAAGTAGGGCACCAATCATCTAGGGCCTTCTTAGTCATGGGAAGGAATTTGCATTTTGTTCTAAGTGCAATGGGAAGATACCAGAAGACTTGAAGCAGGGTCATAATGTTATATATGTTAAGATCACCCTTGCTGCTGGTACAGGAAATGGCATGGAGGTGGGCTACAGAGGGAGCTAGGAGGTAGCTCAAGAGCTCTCGAGTCATGAAGATCTTCATCTCTTTTAGGTTCGTACTGTGGATATGGAGACAAGAAAATTAGGTTTTTTTTTAGTGTTTTCTGAAGAATCATTAGGATGCCCTAGATGGGTAGGAGAAATGAGGAATGGAGTTATTTTTTAGGCTTCTGTCCTGAGCACTGTGTGTCTCATGTCCCATTCACTGACACATAGAGAACGTAAGATGGGAGGGATACACTGGTGGAGGAATGGAGAAGGCACAGTCCCGAGATACATTTAAGCAAGACATTGAAAGTAAAAAGATGAAAATTGGTGTGCCACATAAGCACTAATCAAAAGAAAGCTGGAATGACTTTGTTAATGTCAAATGAAGTAGATCTTAGACAAGGATTATTACTGGGGAAAATAGGGTAATTTTGTAATGACAAAGAGATCAATTTATCAAGAGGACAGTATAGTCCTAAAAGTGTCTGCACCTAATGACAGGGTCTCACATCATAAGAAGCAAAATGTGATAGATCTCTACAAGGAAAAAGAGACAAGTCCACAAGCATAGTTAGATATTTCAACCCTCTACTCCCAGTAACTGATAGAGCAAGTAGAGAAAATTGGAAAGAGTATAGAAGACTTGAACAAACTTATCATCTAACATGATTTGCTTGAATATTTCTCTCATCAGCAGAAAATAACACACCCAGAACATAAGCCAGAAGAGACCACATGCTAAGCCATAAGACAAATCTGAATGAATTAAAGAGGATTGAAACCATGTGAAGAATAATCTCTGACCACAAATAAATTAAACTATAAATCAGTAACAAAAGAGTGTCTTGAAATTTGGCAACTATAACAACACATTTATATATAACCCACATTTCAAAGAAGAAATCACAAGGGAAATTAGAAAATCTTTTGAACTGACTGAAAATGAAGTTACCACAGAAAAAAAGTGGCTAAAAAACAAGTAAACAATAATTAGAGAAATACTTTTGCACTTACGGTTTACATTAGAAAAGAAGAAAGTATCAAATTAATGGTCTAGGGTTATACCTGAAGAGACTACATGGCAAGAAGAGAAAATGAAAACCAAAGCAAACGAAAAAAGGAAATAGTATAAATCAAGAACTTAATTAAATAGAAACAGAAGGACAGTAAAAAATAAATTTAAAGGAAACAAAGGGCAGTTCTTGGAAAACATTCATAAAATTGACAAATCCTTAGCCAGACCCATCAGAAAATAAAGAGATGATACAAATGAATAATATCAAGAAAATCATGAGTGTCGCTACAGATTCTACAGAAATGAAAAGATGGTAAAGAAGATGGGCGCATTTAATCCAATAAATTTGACAACTAAAATGTAAAGCAAAATTCTTTTGAAAAACACAAACTATCAAAGTTCTGTCAAGAAGAAAGTGGTGAATGTTGAAAAGCTCAATGTCTATCAAAGATTTGAATCCATTGTTTAAAATCTTCCTACAAAAAAATTTTTCAAACCCAGGTGGCTTCACTAATGATTTCTATGAAAAACTCAGGCAAAAAGTATTTCCCATACTTTAGGAACCCTTCCAGAGAATGGAAGAGGTAATTCTCTGAACCTCATTTTATGGGGCCAGCAATATCCTGCTACCAAAACCAAAGACAAGAAAACTAAAAAAAATCTTCCATGAATATTAATTGCTATACCAACACCAATCATTAAAACCTGAAATTTTAACAATGCAATTTATAATAGCATAAAAATATTAAACACAAATAAATTTAACTCGTGTTTTCAAAATCTATAGACTGAAAACATAGCTGAGAAATTTAAAAAGAACTCAATGATGGAGGATATTCCCTTTCACAGATTAGATAACTCAATTGTGTTAAGATTTTACTATTTTCAAGGTGATTGATAGTTTCAATGTAATCGTAGTGAAAATCCCATAAAACATTTTAGTAAATTGACCAGTTAATTCTAAGAAGTGCATGAGACTGCAAAAAACAATAATTAAAACAAATTTTAAACAGAAAACAAAGTTGGAGAACTTACAATACTTGAATTTCAAGTCATACTACACTGCCATAATAGTCAAGACAGTGTGATATTGAAATAAGAATACGCATTAAATAATTGGAAAAAATTAAAAATAATTCAGGAATATGGTTAATTGGCTTTTAACAAGGGACCTAAGGTAATTCAATGCAGAAATGCTCATTTTTTTCAACAAATGATGCTGGAACAATTGGAAATCCATGTAGAAAAAATAAACCTCAACCTCACATCCTTCATACAAAAAAAAATTCAAAGTGGTTTATAGAACTATAAACTACATAGAGAGCAGTGAACTATCCAATGTAGAAGGAAAAAATAATATCTTTGTGACTTTTGGTGAGGCAAAAAGCACAAGTCATAAAAGAAAATGTTGATATATTGGACATTTTAAAGTTAAAATATTTGCTCTTCACAATATACTACTTACAAAATCAAAAGACAAGCCACAGACTGGGAGAATATATTTGAAGAGCTTATATGATAAGAAATTTATATCCAGTAGATATAAGAACTCTTATGACTTAGTAAGACAACCTGATTTTTATTAAACATACGTGCACATTATCTGAAGAGAGACTTCACCAGAGAAGGTACGTGAATGCCAGATAAGTACCTAAATAGATGCTCAACATCATTAGTAATTAGATAAATGCAAATGGAAATCACAATGAGACACCACTTCACACTCTCTGGGGTGATTAAGATGAAAAGGTCTGGCAATAATAAATGCTGGTGAGGTTGCAAAGCGATTGGAAATATACAGTACTGGTAGAAATGCACAATGGTACAACTTTTTGGAAATAGTTTTGCAGTTTCTTAATAAGGAAACTAAACCCTATGTTTAGGTTTATAAACATATACTGCAATCTCACTACTAGGTATCTCTCCAGAGAAATGAAAACATAATATATACAAAGACTTGTTTTCAAATATTCTTGCAAGCTTTGTTTATAATAGTCAAAAACTGTAAACAACTCTAAGCACCCATCAACTGATGAATAGGCAAGCAAATTATGAAATACAAATACAATGGGATGCTATCCATTATGAAAAGGGACAGATTACTGACTCATATGATAACATGGATGCATTTCAAAATCATTTTACTAAGTGAAAAAAGATGTAGTGAAGGAAAAAAATTTCTTTTTCCTTTAGTTCATTGGCTGGGCCCCTGTATATTAGACTGACAAAACACAGCTTAATGAGAGAGAGAGAGAGGAAAAATAACAAGTTTATTAACATGTGGATTGCTTATATACTTGGGAGTTCTTAGTGATGAGTAACTCAAGAGGTGGTTGAATTTGGGGTCTAAATCATAACTTAGTAGGTGAAGGGGAGAGAAGAGAAAGGGCACTTTTGGGGAAAAAAACTATTTTGGAAAGATAAATGAGCTCTTAAGAAAACAGGTAAGATATATGGTAGTTGCTCTGGGGTAGGGGATTTGTGACAATTCAGTCCTTTCGTATTAGGAGGCTCTGCTTTAAGGCAGATAAGGGATTCAGGAACTCAAATGTCTTCAGCTCAAAATAATTCTTATGCTAATATTACATATTTCTCTGTGATATGTACTGATTTCCATCAAAGCAGAACACAAACATTGCATCCTGTACAATTTGATTGATATGAAATTCTAGAAAAGAAAAACTATACTAACAGAAAGCAGAACAATGGTTTTCAGAAGCTGGAATTAGGGTGAGACTATTTCATATTGAATACTAATGGACACAAGAGCTGAGTATAAAACCTGAGTACATCCTGAGTATACCCATTATACGAGTATATATTACAAATTAAGATGTATGTGCACAATTGATAAATTTTTATTGTGTGCAACAGACATTTCAATAGAAAAATAAGTTTATATAATTCATACAGAAATATTTGACCTACAGAGACCTTAAAGATTGATCCATTATATTTCAATATTGAATAATTTCTAATTCTACTAAAACTGAATTTTAAATTCTAGAATCTGAAAGCTCTTGATTACTTATAACTTCATTAAGTGAAAAACATTGAGCAAGTATAATCATTTTTGAATTTAAATTTTTACTTTAATTGGCACATAATAGAATATGGGGTACAGGATGTAATGTGATGTTTTGATATATGTGTACCTGTACCTTGTGTAATTATTAAGTTAAACTAATTAACATATCCATCACCTCACATACTATCATTTTTTTTTGTAATGAGAACATTTAAAATCTATTTTAGTGGTTTTGCAATCTACAATACATTATTAATAAAAATCAACATGTTGCGCAGTACATCTCAAAAACTTATTTCTGTGTCTAACCAAAAATTTGTATGCTTTAATTAACATTTTTTTATTCCTTGATTCCAACCCCCATGATTTTGGTGACCAAATCATTCTACTCTCTATTTCTATAAATTTGAATTTAGATTCAGGAGGACATGTGCAGCTTTGTCATATAGGTAAACTGTGGATCACATGGGTTTGGTGTATGGATAATTTCATCAGCTGGGCAGTAAGTGTACTACTCAATAGGTGTTTATTCTGATTCTCTCCCTTCTTTTATGCTCTACTCTCAAATAGGCCCACTGTCTGTTGATCGCCTCCTAGTAACTATGTGTTCTCATTGTTTAGCTCCCATTTATAAGTGAGAACATACAGTATTTGGTTTTCTCTCCCTATGTTAGTTTGCTTGGCATAATGGCCTCCCATGGATGCAGCACCATCATTATTGTTGCAAAGAACATGAGCTCATTCCTTTTTTTATGGCTGCATAGTATTTCATGGTGTTTATGTACCACATTTTCCTTATCTGGTCTACTACTTGATGGGCATTTAGGTTGATTCCATGTCTTTGCTATTGTGAATATTGCTACAATGAACATAGGCATACATGTGTCTTTATGGTAGAACTATTTATATTCCTTTGAGTATATACCCAATAAGGAGCTATCTGGGTTGAATGTTAATTCTGTTTTCAGTTCTTTTAGGATATGCCACACTGCTTTTCACAATGACTGAACTAATTGATACTCCTACCAGCAGTGTATAAGTGTTCCCTTTTCTCTGCGACCTTTCAGGATCTGTCTTTTGAATAATAGACATTCTGACGTGTGAGACAGTATCTCATTGTGGTTTTGATTTGCACTGGTGTAATGATTAGTGATGTTAGCCTTTTCTCATATGTTTATTGGCTGCATTGTGTCTTTTGTAAAGTGTCTGTTAATATTCTTTGCCACTTTTTAGTGAAGTTGCTTGCTTTTTTGCTTATAAATTTGTTCATTTCTTGTGGATTCTGTATGTTAGACCTTTGTGGGATGCATAGTTGGCAAATATTTTCTCGCATTCTGTAAGTTGTATGTTTACTATGTTGATAGTTTCTTTTGTAGTGTAGAAGCTCTTTAGTTTAATTGAATCCCATTTATCAATTTTTTGTTGCAATTGCTTTTGTCACCTTCATGATCAAATTTTTGCCAAGCTCTATGTCTAGAATGGTGTTTCCTAGGTTGTCTTCCAGGGTTTTTATAGTTTTCGGTTTTACATGTAAGTCTTTAATCCATCTTGCATTTATTTTGGTATGTGGTAGAGGGTAGGGGTCCAGTTTCAATCTAATACATATGACTAGCCAGTTATCCCAACACTTTGTTGAATAGAGGGTCCTTTCCCCATTGCTTTTGTCAGCTTTGTCAAAGATCAGTTACTTGTGGGTGTGGAGCATTCGTTCTTTGCTCCCTATTCTGTTCCATTGGTCTATGTGTCTGTTTATGTACCAGAACCATGCTGTTGTGGTTACTCTAGCCCTGTAGTATAGTTTAAAGTTGTGTAGTATGATACCCGCAGCTTTGTTTAGTTTGCTCAGGATTGCCTTGGCTATTTGGGCTTTTTGCTTGTTTGTTTCATATGAATTTTTAAATAGTTTCTTTCTAGTTACGTGAAGAATGTCATTGGTAATTTGATAGGAATAGCACTGAATCTGCAAATTGCTTTTGACCATATGGCCATTTTAATGATATTGATTTTTCCTGTCCATGAGCATGGGATGCCTTTTCATTTGTTTGTATCATCTCTGATTTCTTTCAGCAGTATTTTATAATTCTCACCATATATATCTTTCACCTCCATGGATAGATGGTGTACTAGGTATTTTATTCATTCTGTGGCAATTATAAATGGGATTATGTTCCTGGTTCAGCTCTCAGCTTGGCTGTTGGTGTATAGGAATGCTAGTGATTTTTGTAGATTGATTTTGTTTCCTGAAACTTTGCTCAAGTTGTATATCAGATCAAGGAGCTGTTAGGCCAAGACTATGGGTTTTTCTAGATAAAGAATCATGTTATCTCCAAACAGGGATAGTTTGACTCTCTCTCTTCCTATCTGGATTTATTTTCTTTCTCTTGCCTGATTGTACTTGCCAGGACTTCCAATACCATGTTGAATAGGAATGGTAAGAAAGGGCATCCTTGCCTTGTGCCAGTATTCAAAGAGAATGCTTCCAGCTTTTGTCCATTCAGTACGATGTTGTCTATGGGATTGTCATAGATGGCTCTTAATATTTTGAAATATATTCCTTCAATGCCTAGTTTATTGATGGTTTTAACATGAAAGGATGTTGAATTTTATTAAAAGCCTTCTCTGTGTCGACTAAATCATGTGGTTTTTGTTTTCAGTTGTTTATGTGATTAATCACATTTATTGATTTGTGTATGTTGAACCAACCTTGCTTCCGAGGGACAATACCTATTTGATTACAGTGGATTAGCTTTTTGATATGCTGCTGGATTTGGTTTGCTAGTATTTTGTTGAGGATTTTTGCATCTATGTTCATCAGAGTTATTGCCTGAAGTGTTTTTGTTGTTGTTGTGTCTCTGCCAGGTTTTAGTATCCAGATGACACTGGCCTCATAGAATGAGTTTGGGAAAAGTCCTTGCTCCTCAATTTTTTGGAATAACTTTAGTAGGAATGATACCAGCTCCTCTTTATATATCAGACAGAAATTGGCTGTGAATCCATCTGGCATTGGGCTTTTTTTGGTTGGTAGGCTTTTTATGACTTATTCAATTTCAGAACTCATTAATGGTCTATTCAAGGATTCAATTTTTTTCTTGGTTCAGTCTCTTGAGATTGTACGTGTCCAGGAATTTGTCCATTTTTTCTAAATTTTCTAGTTGCTGTGCACAAAGGTGTTTATAGTAGTCTCTGATTGTTGGTTTTATTTCTGTGTAGTCAGTGGTAACATCTTCTTTGTCATTTCTAATTGTGTTTACTTGGATCCTCTCTTGTTTATCTTTATATGTCTAGATAGTCATCTATCTTACTAATTTTTTCAGAGAACCGACTCATGAATCCATTGATCTTTTGTGTGTTTTTTTCAATCTTAATTTCTTTCAGCTTCACTCTGATTTTGTATTTCTTGTATTCTGCTTCCTTTGGAGTTGATTTGCTCTTGCTTCTCTAGTTCTTCAAGTTGTTATGTTTGGTTGTTAATTTAAGACTTTTCTACTTTTTTTGAGGTGCTACAAACTTCGCTGTTAACACTGCCTTAGCTGTGTCCCAGAGATTCTGTTATGTTGTATCATTCTTCTCATTAGATTCAGAAAAATTTCTTGATTCCTGACTTAATTTCATTGTTAACCCAAAAGTCATTCAGGAGCAGCTTGTTTAATTGCCATGTAATTTTATGGTTTTGAGTGATTAGGTATTGGTTTTTATTTTTATTTTGCCATGGTTCAAAAGTGTGGTTAGTATTGTTTTGGTTTTTTTCTTTGTTTGTTTTTAATTTGCTGAGTCCTGTTTTATGTCTCATTGTATGGTTGATTTTGGATTATGTGCCATGAACCACATTTTCTCTATTAATTTATTTGTTGATGGACAATAAATTTGATTCCTGATTCCCTGCCTTCGCTATTGTGAATAATGCTGCAAAGAACATGAGGATACAAATGCCTCTTCATCACACTGATTTTAATTCTTTTAAGCTATATATCCAGAAGTGGGAATGTTGGATTATATATTAATCCTATTTTTATCTTTATAGAAACCTCCATACTATTATATATATGAAATATATATAATTTTTATTCTAATGGTGTACAAGGGTTCCCTTTTCCTTACGTTATTTCTCACGTTTATCTTTCCTCTTTTAGATACTATCCGTTTTTACAAGTGTAAGGTGATATGTGGTTTAATTAGCCTATTCCTGATGAGAGTGATGATGAGCATGTCTTCGTATATCTGTTGGCCATAGGAATGTCTTCTTCGATAATTGTCTTTTCAAATCCTTTCCTCAATTTTTAATAGGATTATTTGATTGCTTGCTATTGAGTTGTTTAAGTTCCTTATGTATTTTGGATATAAACCTTTTATCAGATGTGTGGTTTGCAAATATTTTCTCTCAATCTGTGAGTTGTTTCTGCAGTCTCTTTTTTCCTTTTCTGTGCAGCAGCTTTTTAGTTTGATACAATCCCATTTCTCTAATTTTATTTTTGATTCTTGTACTTTCAGAGAGTGATATCTAAATATAATTGCCCAGATTTCTGTTGTGGAGCTTTTCCTCTCCACCATGTTTTCTTCTAGTAGTTCTATAGTTTCAGGTCTTAAGTATTTAATCCATTTTAGTTTTTTTGCATATGGTATAGATAAAGAGTCTGGTTTTATTCTTCTGCATGTAGATATCTACATGGTTCTCTTTTTATGCAAGTACTATGCTGTTTTTATTATTATAGCTTTGTAATTCTTTTTCTTTTTCTTTTTGAGATGGAGTCGTGCTCTGTTGCCTAGGCTGGAGTGCAGTGGTATGGTCTTGGTTCACTGCAACCTCAAGCTCCCAGGCTCAAGCCATTAGCTGGCATTACTGGTGCCCACCACCACACCTGGATAACTTTTGTATTTTTAGTAGACAAAGGGTTTCACCACATTGACCAGGCTGGTCTTGAACTCCTGACCTCATGTTACCCACCCTCCAAAACCCTCCCAAACTGAGTTTACAGGCATGAGCCACTGCACCCAGCCTGTAATATATTTTGAAGTCAAGAAGGCAGTGTTATTTTGGCACTGGGCCTCATGCAAAAAGAAAATATTTATAAAAATTATTTCAAGATGTACACTTAATTTACTACATGATACCTAGAAACAAGAAATGTCTTAACTGATAAAATATAGTAAATTCTTGTAACCATATCTAAATTCTTAATATTTTACATTATTTAACGAAACTGGTTTAGTATTTGTTTCAGATGGTCTGCTCTGAATTTTCTAATAGTGTTCAAAGGCTGCTTTCAGTATCTGTATGGATACCTGAACTCCGAAAATCAATGGTGTTCTTATAGTCGGAGTTTAATGCAAATAGGATCTGTGGGTGGGGACTACTTTTAAGTTGGAAATTTTTAGAGAGAAACTCTCCTATATTATGTGAAGCCACTCTGCTGTTTTTCACTGTAGTAAAGAATAAATGACAAATTTCCCTCATGCTCAGACTTGAAGCTGTTGAGTAATTTTCTGTAGTTACATTCTTTGTCAATGATTGAGTACTTTCACTATGATCATAAAATCTAATAACAGGTAAAATAATAATGATGATGTGTCATAATACTTGTAATTAATGTTTTATGGCTAACTCAGATTGAACCCGTGTAAATCATTTCCACCAACTCATTTAATGTTAACATTAATCTTAAATATTTATAAATTTATAGTGACTGTTAGGTGCTGACAATATCCAGGAGTCTCTCATCTCAGTTCTGCATACGGAAAATGATGTTTCTGTTACCTGCATGAGACTGCAGAGTCCTCAAACTAAGAGATGAAAAAAGAGGATTAATAACAGTACTTTTCAAAGTATTTTCTTTTATGAATGATGACAAAGTTAATAAAATATTTTTCACTTGTACTTAGAGATATTAACTCAAAAATGATTATTTTTCCATCCTGAAATTCTGGAATTAAAAGTGTTATGAAGGTTATTTTAATGACAGTGCCCAGAGAGGCTTTATTAAATTTCACAATACACAATAAATACTAGGGTAGCATTGGCCTTTGATAATTTTTCATTTTCATTAAATATCTCAGACTCATGAGTTATTCTTTTTTAATCTTACGGGTTTTCTTTTTGCATTTTTATTATGTGTATGTGTGTAAAATTATAATTAGGGTTTCCACCACAGATGTTTTAAAGCTTGGAAAGGGCAACTTTAATTCCTTATGCATGAGGGCAAGAATGAATTAAAATCAGGGCTTTTGATTGTGTTTACAGGAGAGTGAATGAGGGGACTCAGGCACATTGATTATACAATTCCACATTGCACATCTCGCCTGTTGGTTTTCTGTGTTTGTCTCCTACTCAGTTTTGCTACTGCTTTGGCTAAGAAGAGAGTCACAGTGTACTGTGGGGGTGTGGTAAAGAGAACAAGAGAATTATAACTCATGAGACAATGACAGATACATCATTTATGGCTCTATAATAAAAAATAAATATATTTAATTCAAGTAACTTTAAAAAGTAACTCCAATTTACCTGTTCAGCTTGAATGCATATAGAAAAGAAAGGGAGCTCATCAAATAGGCACCTTTTTCCATATTTGGAGTTGTTATGGCCACTTCCCTTCGCCCACCAGCTAAAATGATGCAAGCAGCTGTGAAAATCATGGGAGGAAGAAACAGGGAAAGAGCAGTTAAATAGTATCTCACTGTCTGTCTCATAATTGCCTCCTTTTGAAGCATGATGTTTAGGGGGGAAATGCCCCTAGGACCTTCTATTCTGTTCTCATTACATTTCTGAATGGAATTCTGAAATTTAATTAACATTGGATTATTAAATTCTCACAAGAAGGTTGTAACAGCAAAGACAAAGTCGAAGGGAGAACGGAGGTGAGACAAGTGATGGATGGAGTGCCCTCCCACAGTGGGAGGGCTGAGATCCCAGCATGATCGGATGGAGAGGCCTCAGAATTGAGGAGAGAAAAGGCAAATGTGTACATGGAGGAATGAGGGAGGCTGAAATTTCCTCTAAATATTGCTGAATTTTATTCTTAAAATTCAAATGTGATTTTTCTGTTTAGAAACTTTCAATGACTATTGCCTAAGCCAAATGGGGATTTAATGACACAAAATGCCAATCAGTCTCATCTCTTACTAGTTTTTCGTGCTCACTTTAACACTGCCCCTTGAAATGCTGAATTCTGGGCACACTAAGTAAATTTGAGCATTTTCAAGAATCTCCTTCCCTGCCTCTGTTCCTGTCAATTTTTACGAAAATCTTTTGGACCCACTTAAAATGTCTTCACCTTTCTATATCATTCCACGATAATCACCTTCAAGAGTTAAACTTCATTTCTCCTCCAGGATTGTCCTTCTGATTATTAATATGACCCTAGTGGATCTTACCTCATATATTGGTTTTATTTGTTTGGTCCCAATATAGACTCAGCCCTCATGTTCTTTAGCATAGTTAGACATCTACTAAATGTTTAAATTAGAATATACAGAAGAAAATAATTTACGAGAATATAATCATCACATTAAAATTCAAAAAAAGCATGAAGGGGTACATAAGATAGAGTTACTGTTCTTTTGTTCCAGAGATGATACGTTTATAAATTTTTTAACTGTTATCACAGAGGTAGCTGTTAATTAAACAAGCAGATGCTAGAAATTTTGTTTTAAAAAAGTCATACATATAGCTTTTTAAGCTAATTTATTTTTTACCATGCAGATAACAATTGTGTTTATTTATGTTGTGAAATGTGATGCTTTGATATATGTATACATTGTGGAATGGCTAAATCAAGCTAATTAAAATATCCATTACTTCACATTGTTATAATTTTTTGTGTTATGAGAAGATTTAAAAATCTACTCTCATAATAGTATTTGGGTACATAATGCATTGGTATGAATCATAGTCACCATGTAGTACAATAGATCTTTTGAACATATTCCTCCTATCCAACTGAAAGTTTGTGTCTTTAGATGAAAACATCTACATTATCTTAATCAGAAGCCCTGTAAAATGTTTTTGATATCAATAATGATAAAGGTAAGACAACTTCAGTACTTGAATCTAAAAGATTGTCTTTGGTGTGATGCCCTTATTTAGACAGATGAGTATACTGAGTTTTTTATTGAAATATGGTGGCATATGTCATGTTTTCTTTTTTTTTTTAATTATACTTTAGGTTCTGGGGTACACGTGAAGATCATGCAGGATTGTTGCATAGGTACATACATGGCAAGGTGGTTTGCTGCCTCCATCCCCTCATCACCTATATCTGGCATTTCTCCCCTCGTTATCCCTCCGCACACTTCTCACCCCCTGCTGTCCCTCCCCCATTCCCCCAATATACCCCATTGTGTGATGCTCCCCTCCCTGTGTCCATGTGTTCTCATTCTTCAATACCTGCCTATGAATGAGAACATGTGGTGTTTGATTTTCTGTTCTTGTGTCAGTTGGCTGAGAATAATGGTTTCCAGATTCAATCATGTTCCAACAAAGAACACAAACTCATCATTTTTATGGCTGCATAGTATTCCATGGTGTATATGTGCCACCTTTTCTTTGTCCAGTCTATCATTGATGGGCATCTATCACTAATGGGTTCCAGGTCTTTGCCATTGTAAACAGTGCTGCAATGAACATAGGTGATGACACATATTCTTAATGAACTTCCAAATAGAAAACGATGTTTTTTGAAAAATAAATCAAGGAGACCTTACTATTCCTGATTTTCTTTTTCTCAGGGTGGAACTCCTGTGTCATCTCCAGAAAAGCCTTTGTGTGTATAGCCTACCAATACTTACCCCGATCTATTCTTTCATGCATTAAAAGGGATTTCAAATAGGTCCACATTGCAAGCAAAAGTTTAATGCATTGTTCTAGATTCAGCCTGCACTTGAATTGGTCTTTGATTTTTATATCATGTTACAACTTTCAGATTTCCTACCATTTTTCAAGCAGGGCACCTTCATAGTTCAACAGCTCACATCTTAATAATTCTTATTCTCTATAAATATTTGTAAATTTTGCTGTGTCAAGCAGTAGAAATACACTGAATCTTCTTTCAAGTTATGACTGGTGAAGCCACAGAGGACATGTTTTAATGATATTGGAAATAAAAAATATCCTGAAGTATTTGAGCCATTTGCCATATTTGGGTATCATGGTATGTCTTTCTTTTGTAATATCACTTTCTCATAACTGAGAAATATTTTTTTCAAAGGAAAGCTTTTATGGCCAGGTGTGGTGGCTCATGCCTATACTCCCAGCATTTTGGGAAGCTGAGGCAGGCCTTGCCAACATGATGAATCCCCATCTCTACTAAAAATACAAAACTTAGCTGGCTGTGGTGGCATGTGCCTATGATCCCAGCTTCTCGGGAGGCTGAGGCGGGAGAACCGCTTGAACCCAGAAGGCAGAGGTTGCAGTGAGCTGAGACCGCACCATTGCATTCCAGTCTGGGCGACAGAGTGAGATTCTGTCTCAAAAAAAAAAAAAAAAAAAAAAAAAAGAGAGAGAGAGAAAGAAAAAGAAAACTTTTAGCTCTTTTTATAGATTTTACTTGTTATTCTATACCTGCCCAATGGCAACAGCTGTTACAGTTTGTGTTTGATCGTCTTGGGGATAAGGTTCCAATTATGCTTCAGCTTTATGACTTTCTCCCCCATCCTGTATCTGCACTGGAGATTTAGGAGGCAAGCAAAAGAGATACTTAAATAGAAACAAGTTCCTGGGTGAATAAGGAATATAGTGGGTTTTGTTTTTTTTTTTTTAGCTTGTTAGTTTTGAGACTTTTTAATATTAGTGAATTCAGTGAAAGAATTTTTCGTGAAAGACTGACTATAAGCCCTGGAAAACATATTTTTCCTTCATTCCTTTCGCTGCTAACTTCAGAAACAGAAAATAGAGCAAGAAGTAGACTCCTTTATTGTGACAATGTACAAGAAACTACAGAATAGATTTTCAAAGGTAATTCTATGTCATGATACCTTAAAATTATCATGGATTTGGGTTTTTTTTTTCTATATCATGACCTGTCTAGTGCTACCAGAGCAGCAAACATGTTATAAGTCCAGGTCAATGAACAGAACATATCATTTGAAAAAGATGGTAATAGATGAATTATATAAGCTGGTGAATGTGTCAGTAACAAGGATGTGACAGCAAGGCATGAAGAGGTGTCCCAACAGGTGGCAAAGACATGCACTGAGGAATCTAAGGTCATCAGTGGGGCTGTGAACATGGATGTGCAATAGGAAGGCATATGGAGCTCTCTTTTCCCCCTACACTTTCAAATTTTGCATGGAAACATTAAAACCTGGCCTGATTTCAAAATAGGCAAGTGACATCTCCACTGATGATATCTCATATCTAGGGTATTTCCAGTGGGGACCTCTCCAGTAGACCTGGGTGTAGGTCATGAGGGAAGGAAGGCAGAAGTAGAGGAGGGATTGCTGTAGAAAAAGCCAACAAAACCCCTAAATTACTGCAAGGGGGTGCCAACCACAAATTGATGCCCCTATCCTAAATAAGCTGGAGAGCTCAGCAGGGATACGGACATGGGAAAACATCATAAATCTAGTGGTCAAATTGTGGCATAATATCAGTAACTGGTGTCAGGAAGAGATTGACCCTGCTAATTTAATCATATCCAGGGCACAGTGCAGTGTGAGAACTTAATATAAAGCGTCAAGCATTCAGCTCAAGAGCCTTAAATCCTTCTTGCACATAGGATATGGCTGCAACTGTGTAAAAAGAGAATGTGCAGTGGCAGGAAACTGTCCAGAGGCCGACACTGTTCCTCAGTGGCCTCCATCATTGTTGTCTTCTGTGCTTCTGGTCCCTTCTACTCTTACATGTCCCTCCAGGGCACAGGTGAAGCTATAGGAGAGGACTGTGATTTTTGGGGACATCTCTGAATATAACTGTGTTAGAGTGGCAGTTTCGTTGAAGCAGGCTTGCTAACTACCACTGTGCCACCTGGCCCTGCCTGATTCCTATCTTCCCCATCAAACATGTGACAGCACTTTGCTACAGGATGGAGAGTAGAGGTAAGACCCACTGGTTTTCTATAGTGTATGCCTGTGCATGGCAACAAGAACTTGCAGCATTTTCATATCCAATATAGAGCTTAAACAGTCAATATTTATTTTGTATAATGCTCATGCAAGACTATCACTCTCGTTACTTTAAGCCTACACGATACCACGTAACACACGGATAAATAGGCATTGGCGTCCCAACGTTAATAAGAAAGATTTAGGGAAGAATTTTTTGATGGATCCAGCTGGGCTTGAGAAATATGCTTCTTCCTGTTTCCCTTTTAATCCTTCATATTTTCAACTAGTCTTTAAAGAAGGCATAGATAGCAATGGAAAAAAGATTGTAAAAAAAATTATTCATTCTTATATCAGTTCTGTTTGTGCTTGTACTTTATGCTTTTCCTTGTGTTTATAGCAAGAACCCATGGTACTGTTTTTGATAACATTTTTAACAGTAATAAAACCCAACCCTTTTAGGTACTCCTTAGCCCATCTCATGGGAAATACCATCAGTTCAGCCATTCGTTCAATCGGTATGTTTTGAGCATTTACTGTGTGCTGAATATTGTGCTTTTTCACTCATTCCAGCTTCAGAGTCAAAAAGTTACTATGATGTATCATGCAAATGTTAGAGGCAAATAATCTGAATATTTATGAAGTATATTTCAAAGATTTGTGTAATTTTACCAGTCTTTAAAATATCTAATGCCTGGGCTGAATTAGCTTTCATTAGTTTAAGTTTGCAAAACACTTAATTTTAAAATTAGTTGACCTTCAGACTAATTTAGAACAGAAAATGGTAATGAATTTGGTAATTATAAGCATAATAAATTGCATCCAATGTATAATATTTAAAAGATTGTAACTTTTTACTTGTCTACTCCTAGAAAGCAATTGAATTAATTTACAATTTTAAAACTTGTATAAGTCAATATAATTAGAGAGTGGTTAAAAGATAAATCAAAAGCTAATTGGCAGGAGAAAGGGAACTGCCAGGTACCCAGGGATGTTTGCTGTGGCAAGTAAGCATTTAATTCTTTTCAAAATATCTAGGTAATAACATGGCAGCCTGTATAGTCCATATTATCAGTTAAAAGTGTATAGAATTAGTAACAACAGTAACAACAATAATCAACTTATATCCTACTTGCCATATGCTAGGCACTGTTATAAGCACTTTAAATATATTGTATAATCACCTTCTTTCAACCCTAGGGCTTACTTTGCAGTTGTTATCCCAGTTTGGCAGAAAGAGAAATGGAGGTTAAGCATCTTACCCGCCTAGCAAGGGACAGAACTGGGAGGCCACCCTAGCAGTTTGACTCCAGGGTCTGTATTCACAAACCCTCCCTTAAATTCTAAGTCAATATTTATATGATAATGTTTTAAGTATTCTAGGTGAAAAATGTCATAAGTTCCAAAATTTGATTTGGGGGAAAAAGATAGAAATTCTTTAGATAAATGTTTCTCACATTGTCCCTTGGTAAACCTAGGAGCAATAATAGTGCTTTAAATTACTGAAGTCAGCACATATTCTCTGTATCTGTAGACTCTGGGTATTTCATTTATCTTTTCTTGTCAACTGCCTTTCGACCAGTTAGACTTTTTTTTTTTAACTCTTCACCACACCCTTACGTGCTATCCTATGGAAGTAACTGAGTAC
The DNA here is from genome assembly GCF_009761245.1 of Sapajus apella. Taxonomy (NCBI): domain Eukaryota; kingdom Metazoa; phylum Chordata; class Mammalia; order Primates; family Cebidae; genus Sapajus; species Sapajus apella. Next base: position 15,136,356 of record NW_022436969.1, on the reverse strand, counting down.
ATGAGTATATTTTATGTCATAGTCGCTCCCAAGACCCTGCTTTCTGGATGTCTTCACTGACTCTTTAGGGGAATGTTTGTTGTGTGACTTTTTTAGGCACTGGCTAGGTGTTGGAGAAACAATCAACAATAAGACCAACAAACCTGGTTCTTACCTTTTTTATAAAACATATTTTAGAGAGATACATGCTGTAAGTCACTACTATAGAATTAATTATATATTCTATAATTATGCAATATAATTATATTTTAATTACCATTGTAGAAATCCTATGAGCTCGTAAAGCCAAGCAACTTTACATAGTAGGGGATTTGAGAAGGCTTCTTTGAGGAAGTAATATTTAAGTCAAAGAATAAATAAGAATAACAAAAATTACAAATGTGTGATTAGGGAAATTACAGAGGTTCACAAAATCTTACTGAGTCTTCAGGGCAGTTGTTGCTTGGTTTATATTTCCATACTTTCTCAGCTCATGGGGTGAGAAAGCAGCAGCTGGCGTCCTCCTGTCAAAGCTTCTAGACTTCAGAATCTGCCTACTCAGCTCTCAATCAATGTGCTGCCAAGTTGCGCAGAAGATAGATAAAGCTCAATCATTCAGCCAATGGGCTTCCAAATTGTTTTTTCTAGATGTCAGTTCCTCCCTTGGCTTTGCCCCATTTACATCTGCATGAGGAAGGGGGTCTTTCTTTACCTCACAGAGATGCTCCCCTCTCTCCACTCCTGTGGGGCTTCAATATTTTCAGTCAAAGGTCTCTGATTTTTGCTTCGGAAACTCCTGTGCTTCTCCTTTTCCCTCTGCCACAGGAGGATAATTCTCCATCTGACCTCCAGACATTTCTCCTGGACCGCACTTAGCTAAGAGTCCCAGCTTTACCCATCCAAGTCTTGTTGAGCACTGATCTGGGTCAGTTCTAGTCGCTTCTTTGTTAACAATTTCTTTATTCATTGCTTCTGTAGCATGCTTACTACCATTTTTTAGTTCCTAATCTTTAGTGTAGTTCAACTTGTTATTTATTCTTTTTCAATGTATTACTATAGTAAACAACAGCATTTCAGAAGGTTGCCTTTTTGTTTAGAGGATGTCCAGGGGAATTTTTGTTTTTCATCTCAGAAATGCTGCTAAGCCAGAGTCTATCTACAGGAAAGAAACAATGAGTGTCCTGCGTTTGTTCACTGTCAAACTAGCCCTTTACAGTTCATTTTCACCCTCAGTGAACTGTCAAAGTCTTGTCTAACACCACATTTGGGTCTTCCTATTTATAAGAATAAGCATTTAAAAGCAGTTTTAAGTAATAAAAGTATTTTTGACTGACCAGGATGCATTCCCTTCATATAGCTGCATGGCCAACTCCATCTCTTCTATTCTCCTTGCACAGATAGCTATTTCTCAATGGTACCAACCAGGACCACCCTATTTAAGGATACAACTACCTCTACTCCCATTACCCAGGTCTGTCTAGCCACCCAACCCACATCCATTTTTTCTTTATTCCGTAGCACATATCATCTTCTAACCTACTATAAAAGTTCCTTATTTAGTGCATCTATTATTTATTGTCTGTCTTCTGATATAAGCTTCATGCAGACATGTTTTTCTGTTTGTTTATGGATATATGCCAAGCACCATAAACATTGTAAACAATAAACATTTGTTAGATGGCTGAATATGCCTTGCGGAAAACATTACAATCATAATTCTTTAGGAGAGGAAAATGTGGGTCACTTTCTGTTAGTCTTGATAAAGCTAAGAAGTAAGTAAAATGAGGACACAATATGGAAAGGCAAAGCTTCAGTGAGTTTGTGTGTGCTTGCACAGGCACGTATGTTTGCACGACTAACACTAAGATATTACCATAGAGAGTTAATAAATGACTTTCCTTTTCCCTAAACAAATTTTCTAAGGCTATGATTCTATTTTAAAAGCATTTAAGGTCTAGTAAAACTTAGAAATAACCAAAATCTGTTATTTCTGTATATTGGCACAGAAATGATTATATCATAAAATTATTCAATGAATATATTAGAAATAAAATACAGTAAAATAAAACTGACAGATAAATGTAATGCTAAAATGCTACAATTATGTTTAATAGTTTTTATCAGAAATTTTGTGATTCAAGTCAATGTTTCCAAATTGAAGTACAGATGCCCCTCTATTTGCAGTGGGGTCACATCCTAATAAATAGGTCAAAAATGTCAGTCAAAAAGACATTTCATACCCTGAAAAACTCATAGTAAAATTAAAAATTATGTTTAATTATTACTAGTCCAGATGCTCCTTCAGTTATAATGTGGTTCTGTCCTGATAAACCCATCATAAAATTGAAAAATTGTAAGTGGAATCATCATAAATTGGGGACCGTCTGTACCACCTTGTTTAGTATTGCATAATCTTGGTATAGGATGTAGTGGTAAGACTTCTCTCAAATTCTAAACCTGTGTATAAATTGTAGGCCTTGCTTCTTGGTTGTGAGACACTGAATAAGTTTTAAAATACTTCTCAATTTTTATGTATATATAATCACTGAGAACAGTGCACAGCAAACTCTTATTACCTAGTTGTCCTTTAGAAAAATTTTAATGAAATTATTGGCAATGGGCCAGGTGTAGTGGCTCATGCCTGTAGTCCTAGCAATTTGGAAGGCTGAGGTGGGTGGATCACTTGAGGCTAGCCTGGCCAACCTGGCGAATCCCGTCTATACTACAAATACAAAAATTAGCCAGGCATGGTGGCTCACACCTGTAATCCCAGCACTTTGGGAGGCTGAGGCTGGTGGATCACTTGAGCTTATGAGTTTGAGATCAGCCTGGCCCACATGGTGAAACCCTGTCTCTACTAAAAATACAAAAATTAGCCTGGCGTGGTGGCAGACACCTGTAATTGTAATCCTAGCTACTTGGGAGTCTGAGGCAGGAGAACTGCTTGAACCCAGGAGGCAGAGGTTGTAGGGGGCCAAGAGCGTGCCACAGAGCGAGACTCCATCTCAAAAAAAAAAAAAAAAAGAAATTATTGGCACTGGATCTAGAGGAACACATATCTAGACTAAATTTAGAATTAAGTGGCAATGCTGCACTACCGAAAATGTTAAAGAAGAGAAAATGCTCAATGATCCACTAATGGCCTCTAACTTATAGCATTGGAAGCAATATAGAAATCTCAAGAAGAAAATAAATGAAACTTGACTCCAATATAGCCCCTAGACAATTCAAAAGGATTTGTTGCTAAAAGATATTAAAAACCTGGTATTACCATTTCACAAATGTCATCCTTATATATTGTATTCAGTGCTAAAGATAGAAACTGCTAAGGCATCCCTGGCCTTTTGAGCTTATTCTCTAAATAAAGCCGGCATGAGTGAAACAGCCACTGTAGTTATCCCAGTGGGCACGTCTAAAAGTTAGGCTGATGAGTAAATGAGGAGGCCTCATGAATTAGAGGGTAAAAAGATTTTGCCTTTGTCAAGTCAACCTGTCTGCGATATAATGTTTATAGTTCTGCTCAAGTCAGTGTCCAGTAGCACTGATTACAGATGAATTTTGCCCTAAGGGAGAACACATCTTATCAAGTAGGCCTAAGGTGTTGGAATTGGACTTTGACTAAATGCCTGGGCTTACTTTGTATAATGCTGCAGAATTTTTTAGTTGTTTTCTCTTTAGACCTGTGCTTTGAAAGGAAAAATAAGTCAGTATCCTTTACATACAAGCATAGAGTAAATGTGCATTTAGTGGGCTAAGAATTTGGAAGAATCAAACCCAGCAGAGAGAATTACTACAGTGCCCTGTGAGGCACCTAAGGTGTTCTGTAAGGCTATCTAAACAATCAGAGAATTGCTAAGGTGATATAAAGAACTGGGCTGGGGCCAAGCGCAGTGGCTCACGCCTGTAATCCCAGCACTTTGGAAGGCTGAGGCAGGTGGATCATCTGAGGTCGGCAGTTCGAGACCAGCTTGACCAACATGGTGAAACCCGGTCTCTACTAAAAATACGAAAATTAGCCAGGCATAGTGGTGGGAGCCTGTAATCCCAGCTACTCAGAAAAGGCTAAGGCAAAAGAATTGCTTGAGCCCAGGAGATTGCAGTGAGCCGAGATTGTGCCATTGTACTCCAGCCTGAGCAACAAGAGTGAAACTCCATCTCAAAAAGAAAAATACTGGGCTAGTCTTTTGTTTTGTTTGACGGAGGTTTGCTCCTATTGTGTAGGCTGAGTGCAATAGCGCAATCTCGGCTCACCGCCACAGGAGGCTGTGTCTTACACATGAGAATGATGTGAAGAAGGATTGAAGCAAGAATGAATGAACCTTTTGGCATACAGAATAATGTTTACTATTTAAATGGGAAGGGAGAAGGTGACATTTTTGTTGCTTTTGGATAAGTATCTTGTGTTCTTACCTACTGAGTGCATCATTATATGCCAGGCAACTAAACACAGGCTACAAAGAGGAATAAGAAAGCTCTCGTTCCCAAAGAACTCACAGCCTAGAGTCAGAAAGTTTATGAAAACATGTACACTATGACAACACACAGTGCTAAAGATGTGTTCAAGATTGTAAAAAATCACATAAAAAAGGGGAGGAGAGGAGTAAATCAGGGAAGCAGCAGATGATTCCAGCCTTCTTGAAGAAATGGAAATTGAACTCACCTTGAAGAATGAAGTGGGAAACTTCCTGGAGAAGATGGCAGTTGAAATTTCAGTTGTTTTGTGTTTCAGAACAACGCACGCATGCATTGAGAATATGCACACATGCAAGCAGACCAATGTTAAAAAGAGCGTAAAAACAACAAAAAAAGAAAAACGTGTAATCTAATGCAATTAAAAAAAACTCACAGCCAAGAAAATGGAAAGTTTATTCTGAATGAGGAGTCTCATTTCCCACTGGAATGATTCTAACCCAGCCAAATCCTGGTACAAGTCTTTCAGAGAAGTGTCTCCTAGGTGAGGTCAGAACCTAGATATTCTAGCAAGGATGGCAAAATGCATAAACTGACCTTTCTCATTTCTCCTGCAATTGAATTAGATGCAAAATTATGGCTAGATCACACAATATTTAGTCCTCAAGTTTAGCTTAAAAGGAGGAAAAATGATTTTGTGTTATCACCGGTGTCCAAGAAGCCACTCACACTGAACCAGAGCGGATACTCAGGCCTTCCTTCTCTAGATGTGGAGAAGAAATGGTATAAGAGAAAGAAGCTAAACATTATTGCATATAAATTTCAAAGCCTGTGGAGTCTTTTTGACTCTTTGATTCTTAATGCCCCCATCTGAAACATAAGAAAACTGGGGTTTAGCAATGCAAAATAAGTTGTCCTAAGTCACAGCGGTCGGAGACTCTGGAGTGAGAATTTGACCTCATTCCTAGACATCCACAGCTGTTACCTTTTCTCTAAGACATCATGTTGCTTCCTTGACTTTCATAATTACAGCATCTCTCCTTCTCCACTGACAGTGGGCATTGGACTAAGGAAGAAAAAAATAAGCTAAACAATTTTTAATTTTTCTTTGTATTTCAGTTTCTGTGATTAAAGTTTTAGGGAAGATAGAGGCTGTTCTTCTTAGTGCTTAGTTCTTCCTGACTCAGCCTTCCAGAGCTGACCTCCTCATCCATGCCCCCTCCTTCTACCGTTCCAAATCCCATCAAATCTGCAAACTCTGCAAATTCTCTTGTACTTTCTTGCTTTTGAAACCTCCCTCAGCATTTTAAAACTTTTCTCACCTGACCCATAAAATTCAGCACTGGCTTATATTCCACCATATATTTAGTATTATTGCTATGCACACTCTTTCCATTTCCCCAAGTGGTTTGAAAGCCTGTAGTAGATGTATTATACTGAAAATTTATCCCTTGAACCTCAAAGCGCAATGCTGAACAAAGCCTATATTCTCAGTGGATGCTATCACCAGAAACTATACAGGTAACCAAGTCTTGAGTTGAAAACAAAGCCACATGTGTTGTCACATCTTACCTACCTACCTACCTACATCTTACCTGACAACTGTAGATATCTACAGTGTGTGGAGTGTTTCCATATGTATTATTTTATTTTATATTGCATCAAATGTATTTATATGACTTTGTTGTTACAATGACTTCAAGGTGTTTACTTTTCAATCCACTTGTTAATGAATGAAGTAATTGCATTTGTTATTCTGGTCTCTGTATCTTTAAAGGGCTTGGATTTCACATGTCTTACGATTCAGTAACTTATTTTAGCTTGGCTGGAGCTTTTAAAAGATGAAGTTCATTTTATTTGGCAAAGGGTAAAATAGCAGCTTCTTCGCCTGAGGCTTTGTGTTCTGTTAATTAGATTTGCTGCTAGCTCTTCACATAGAAATTGAAGTTGTTCTGTTTTTTTTTTTTCTTTTTTTCCCCCCTTTCCTGCTTGAGTCTCATTCATAGACCTACTACTATTTGTACAAATTTAAACCTTTTAATTTGTGACCACAGCCTGATGAATCTTTCTCAGGTAAGTCTGAGGGAAGTCCTTGTGTTTTTATCATTAGTCTGATGGAGAGGTTTTATTATTTTCCTATATCTGAATAAAATTGGATGTTTAAAGTTATGTATATGGCACAAAAATAGAGAATTCTTTCCATAATTGGAGTTTTCTAGTTCAATTTGTCTTCCATAAAGCTGAAAATGTCACTGGAGCTAACTACTACAGCTTGTAATACACAAATTATTTTAAAGAGCAGCCATTAGATGCAGTAGTCTTGATGATTATTTCCTGATTCTAGCATATTTATTAGATATTTTTATATAGCTCAAAATACATTTCTGTTTATTAAGTACTGGTGGAAGTCAGTACAGTTATAGAGTACTTCCGCATGGCTGCAGGTATTTGGTAGAGCAAAGGCAGCAGAGAGCAGTGAGTAGAAGCTTGGCCTTCATGGCAGCTTGGTCTTTGGGTCACGCAGTCACCAATTATCAGACAAGCAGTCTTCCTCAAGTGAGTTAGTCTCTGTGAGCCTCAGTTTCCTCTTGTGCATAGGTGAATAACAATAGTGCCTTGCTCATCAGTTTCTGTTAACATTCAGATGGGATGACAGGTGTGAAGTGTAGTACAGGGGCAGGTAAAAAGTAAACCCTCGGCTGGGCATGGAGGCTCACACCTGAATCCCAGCACTTTGGGAGGCCCAGGTGGGCAAGATCACCTAAGGTCAGAAGTTCAAGACCAGCCTGGCCAACATGGTGAAACACTGTCTCTACTAAAAATACAAAATTAGCCAGGCGCGGTGGTATGCTGAACTCAGGAGATGGAGATTGCAGTGAGCTGAGATTGTGCCACTGCACTCCATCCTGGGTGACAGAGAGACTCT